>NC_084605.1:18246000-18436000 GCF_033807715.1 Cololabis saira | reverse complement strand
TGTTTTTTAATGTTTCTCTCCCAGGGAAGAGTACGTTTGGAAAAAAGAGAAAATCTATGTTTTTGTTGAGGGAAACAATGCAGATGCAACAGCCACCCTCAGGCTAAGTGGAAGGGGTTCAGTCGCTTATAAATGAGAGCTGTGCAGCTGATAAGCGCCTAAAACTGTCAAACGAAAGAAATTTAGCTAAATTGTTTTTACTGATTATTCTCCAGAGCATGAAAATGATGCTTTTTTATCCACAATGAGCAGCATCGCTCACATGAACACAGATATGTGTGTCTGCATGTGAGCTCTGAATTTTCTTTATTATCTTTATTTTACCTCGTCGAAATGCCGCCTAAGAAGACCCTCACGGCAGAGGAAGGCGAGGGAATTAAGTCGACACTGGAGTTTTTGGCGGAGGAGATCTCTACCATTAAACAACAGCAGCAAACCATACTAGACTTGGTGCTGGAGGTAAAGCTGCTAAAGCAACAGAACCAGGAGAAGGACCGGAGAATTGCCCTCCTGGAGAACAGAGTCTCGGATTTGGAACAATACAGCAGGATAAACGATGTTATTGTTACCGGACTCAAACTCAAACCCAGGTCGTATGCCACGGCGGTGGCGGCGGCTGCTAATGGGGGAGAGAACAGCGAACGGGAGGCCAACTCGGTGGAGCAACAGGTAGCCGCATTTTTCCACTCAAAAGAGATCAACTTTAACTGCAACGACATTGAGGCTTGTCACACGCTGCCAAAGAGGAACGACAAGAAGGAGAAAACCACCACAACCATCATCATGAGATTCGTCAACCGAAAACAGAAAATTGCCTTGATGAAACAAAGAAAGAAGCTGTATGGAACCGACGTTTTTCTCAATGAACATCTCACCAAGCGCAACGCTGACATCGCCAAGAAAGCCCGAGTCATGAAGAAGGAGGACAAGATACAAGCCACATGGACCACCAACTGCAAAGTATACATCAAGCTGAACGGACCACCGGAGGAAGCAAAGGTACAATGCATACGAAGCATGGAGGACTTGGACAGGCTATAATGGCTTCATGGACGGAATCAAGGTACTCCATACTCAACATACGTGACATAATCATCTTTCAATCATGGCACACACAGAAATAACTCATTCATCTATCACAAGAGACAATGAACAGTTAAGGCAAATGATTATGGATTGCGACACGCTGGAACTTAAAACATGTGAATATACTGACCATAAGCAACTGGACATAGAAAATGACATTGACCCGGACAATCATTTTTTTTCCAACATCAATGACAACTGTTACTATTATACTGATGAACAATATAACCAGACAATCAAGGCTGCTGGACAATTATCAATAATCCACTTTAATAGCAGAAGCATGTATACTAACTTCACAAAAATCAAACAGTACTTAAGTCGCTTCACACAACCATTCAACATAATTACCATATCAGAAACATGGATTGACGAGGAAAAAGGTGTGGACTTTGGGTTAGAGGGTTATGAATTTAATTATATAAATAGGAAATGCAAAGGTGGAGGAGGAGTAGCTGTCTATGTAGATAGTAACTTGAACTATAAGGTGATAGAAAATATGACAACTGTGATTGATAATTTAGTAGAATGTTTAACAGTTGAAATATGTATGGAAAATAGTAAAAATGTATTGATTAGTTGTATATATAGAGCACCAGATACTAGTATTGAGGTTTTTAATGCCTGGGTAGAAGAAATGTATACATTAAATAATCAAAAAGTACTATTTATATCTGGTGATACTAATATTGATCTTTTGAAATCAAGCAATCATAGAATGACAGAGGCATTTATTAACACAGTGTATAGTTTAGGTTTGCATCCAAACATTACTAGACCCAGTAGGATTACATCCCATAGTACTACATTAATAGATAATATATTTACTAATGATATAGATAATAAAACAAGGAGCGGGTTATTAATTAATGATATAAGTGATCATTTACCTGTGTTTACTCTATATGACTGCAATTGTAAAAAAAACGTGTTAGAACCCAAGCTGCAATTTAGAAGAGTAAAAACAGAGGAAGCCATCAATGCACTTAAAAATGACTTAAATGCACAGGATTGGGAATCTATATATACAGAAAATGATATTGATAGAACATATGACAAATTCTTAAGAATATTTAAAATAATATATGATAAGAACTGTCCAATAAAACAGTATAAGAGAAAACATAATTATATAGATCAACCGTGGATCACTAAAGGACTGCAAAATGCATGCAAAAAGAAAAACACATTGTATAGAGAATTTATTAAAAGAAGAACTAAGGAGGCAGAAGATAAATATAAAAAATATAAAAACAAGTTAACTAATATTATAAAGAGATGCAGGAAGGATTATTATAGCAAACTATTAGATAATAATAAAAATAATATTAAAGGAATATGGAATATATTAAATAGTATTATTAAAAATAAATCTGGACAGGTGAATTACCCACAATATTTTATTGATAAGGACACTAATAATTATAATATGGATGAGGTAGTTAACAGCTTTAATAACTTCTTTGTGAATGTAGGACCAACATTGGCTGAGAATATTCCTGATCCTGTGACATCTGAAGAATACACTGACAATATTATAGAAAGAAATCCATGTTCAATGTTTCTTACAGCAGTAGAGGAGAGTGAAATTATAGATATTGTTGATAATTGTAGTAATAAAATGTCCACTGACTGTAATGATATAGATATGAAACTAGTAAAGAAGATAATCAGAGGGATTTCTAAACCACTAACATACATTTGCAATTTATCATTTCAAACCGGTAAATTTCCTGATGGCATGAAAATAGCTAAAGTGATACCAATATTTAAAGCTGGGGACAGACACAACTTCACGAATTATAGACCTGTTTCTTTACTTCCTCAAGTCTCCAAAATTTTAGAAAAACTTTTCAACAATAGATTAGATGCATTCATTGAAAAACACTGTCTACTCAGTGACAGTCAATACGGATTTAGAGCAAACAGATCAACAGCTATGGCATTGATGGATTCTATTGAGGAAATAACGAATTCTATAGATGCACATAATTATGTAGCTGGGGTATTTATAGATCTTAAAAAAGCATTTGATACTATTAATCATGATATATTATTTAATAAATTAGAACGATATGGGATTAGAGGAATAGTGTTAAATTGGGTGCAAAGCTATTTAAGTGATAGGAAACAATTTGTGAAGTTGGGTGAGTCTGTGTCTACATGCTTGAGCATTGCTTGTGGGGTCCCACAGGGGTCAGTACTGGGTCCGAAATTGTTTATTTTGTATATAAATGATATGTGTGATGTATCTAATATCTTCAAAATGGTAGTTTTTGCAGATGACACAAATATATTTTGTTCTGGAAAAAACTTACAGGAGCTATTGGACAAGGTCAAATCTGAATTATATAAGTTAAAAAGGTGGTTTGATAAAAATAAATTGTCGTTAAATCTGGCTAAAACTAAACTAATGTTATTTAGTAATTATAAGATAGATAATCAGGTAAAAATACAGTTAGATGGTGTTGAAATTGAGAGAGTTTCAGAAAACAAATTTCTTGGGGTAATAATTGATGATAAAATTAGCTGGAAATCTCATATAAAATATATACATAATAAATTATCTAGAAGTGTCTCAGTTTTAAATAAAGCTAAGCACTTATTAAATTATAACTCACTACGCATGCTATACTGTTCCCTGGTTTTGCCATACTTGAACTACTGTACAGAGGTCTGGGGAAATACTTATAAATCATCACTGAATGTATTAACTATACTCCAAAAACGAGCTATAAGAATAATACATAATTCTGGATATAGAGATCATACTAATAGATTATTTTCAAATTCATATCTTTTAAAATTTAAAGATATTATTGAATATAAAACTGCCTTGATAATGTATAAAGCAAGACACAATCAACTCCCTAGGAATATTCAGGGGATGTTCTCTGATAGAGAAGGGGGGTATAATTTAAGGGGGGAATTAAATCTAAAAACCAGAGTGGCTCGGACAACACTTAAAACCTTCTCTATTTCAGTATGCGGAGTCAAGCTATGGAACAGTATAGATGTAGAACTCAAGCAATGCTCAAGTATGAACCAGTTCAAAAAAAGATATAAAGAATGCATTATTATGAGATATAGACAGGAAGAGTTACATTAAAAAAATAGCGTGTTAGATAGTTGAATTTGTATGATGTATGTATGTTGACTAGTATATGATATATGCCAAAGGAAGGTTCTATTTAAATGTATAATATATAAAGTATAATGTATTGCTCCATGGTGTATATTGAGTATTATAATGTATGGAGAATATGAATATGTGTATGTATGTATGTATGTATGTATGTATGTATGTATGTATGTGTATATGTATACGGCTTAATTTAGGGTGGCGAATTATATTTTGTGTTGTAAATAACCGGGGCAGGGCTAAATAAGTTTTTTAACTTCTCCCTGCTCCATTTCGAGCATGCAAAAAAAGGAAAAAAAAAAAAAGAAAAATTGTTATGATTTGTATTATACTGTATTTATCATGATTATTATTTAACTATTGTTCTTTGGTTTAAATATATATTTTTTAGCATGTTCGAAATAAAGTTTTTCATTCATTCATTCATTCATTCATTCATTCATATATGACGGCTGTACACAAACAACAACTCATTTCAAATGATCAACCTCCCGATGATGAACTCCTGATCAGATTTGATTGGTAAATCAGTCAAAAATTGGTTGATGGTCAGCTGAAAGGGGGTATTTGATTTATGCACATTTTTGAAAGAAGAAAAGAAAAAAATACAATGGAATGTGTTTAGAGAAAATTAAAAAGAAATTAAAAAAACAAAACAACAACATGAAAGAAAATGTGCTGGGATCCGTTTCACAAAGCAGGTTTAGTGAAAACTCTGAGTCTGTTAACCCTGAAATGAGGGAAACTCTGAGTTTTCCATTTCACAAAGGGAGGTAACTCAAACCAGAGAAAGAGGGGTAACTCTAGCCTGTTTCACAAAGAGAGGTAACTTAAGCTCTCGGTCAGTTACCGTAGTAACAGACGATCTGAACCTAACCTGGTCGGGACCAGGTTTTTCTCAATGAACCTCGAGTTTCTCTTTGTCTCCGCCTCTTTCAGAGCCGCACGCACATTTGATTTCCTCATTCATTCAGTCAGCAGGCGAGTTTTTACGAAGTTCTGCCGTCTGTCATTAAAAACAGAATCAGTATATATATTAGAAGTCCATCGTCACGAACATGGCATGTCCTTTTGATGAAGACCCAATTGATGAAGGTGCAGCATTAATGCGCAGAGAATTAAATATTCGTCGGGAGATGGTTATCAGACCACTTAATACATGTATATTACAGTACATAGTCTCATTACAGGCAAAGCAATATATGTTAATCCTTTATTTGCTATAATTTTGATGATTGAATTGTTTATTGATTTCATAATATATTCTAATTTTTTTAGATTTTTTATTTGGGGTTTTCATAAACTGTGAGCCATAATCACCAAAATTATAACAAATAAAGGCTTGAAATATCTCACTTTGAATGTAGTGGGAAATAATATTTGTTTCACCGTAAGTTGAATTTACCACAAATTAAGTTTTGCAATATATTCAAATTCTCCGACCTCCACCTGTATATTATTGCATAAATAAATAAGAGCATAATATGTGTCTGTATTGGTTCAATACGGAACGCAACTTTTAATTCCCAATTACGGAACAATTCTGTATTTCAAGGGACGGGTGGCAAGGCTACATAAACCTGTCCAAGCCATCAAGGAGGAGTTCCACAGGATTGCAGGTGAATGATGTAGAGATCTGTTAAATTAATTTTATATTATATTCTGTTCTGCAGTGTTACTCTTTTTTCGAAAAACATGTTCAAATTCGCCGTATGCGCGCATTAAAATCTCTAATTCCATTCGGGTGAAAAAAGCAGACCACCTCTTTCCCGTTGCCATGGTGACTCGTCGAATCGTGGCTCCATTGATGCTGGCTTTTTATAGTTGTGGTGCACGCGCTAAACTCCAGGTGAAAATACTTAGAGTTGAGTAAATTAACTCAAATCCGCTGTTCTGGAACAGAAAACTCAGTTTCCGATCTCAGAGTAGATCAACTAAGAGTTCAGGATTAGACTCAGAGTTTGTTGAACCTGCTTTGTGAAACGGACCCCTGGAGAGGTCAGAAACCTGAGAGGGCTCATCGAGTGACCTCCCCTCTATGATACACTTTAGACAGTAAAACAAAAAATACTTTAAAAAAAAAAAGATAAGATAAAGATAATTAAATAATAGTTAAAATAGCGTGCAAAATTTGGTGACTTTTGGGGCACGTTTAGGGGGGCAAAAAGGCCCTCATTTCGTCGGAAGAAAAACGAGAACGAGGAAAATGAGAACGAGAAAAATTCCTACAGATACAATAGGGCCTTCGCACTGTCAGTGCTCGGGCCCTAATAATAACCACAATCATATGCTGTAACAATGCACCTTTCAATAACCATGTCTACCTAATACTGCTGCACCTTTCACTTTTTTTTTTTTTTTAAATTGTATATATGTTAATAAGAGCTGTCATTTGTCTATTTACAGTCAGTGAGCAAAATGCCCAGAGTCAAATTCCCTGTCTGGCATGTTCATACTTGGCCAATAAACCTGATTCTGATTCTGATTATTTCCTTTTAATCCACAATCCTCAAAATAATTATTTTAGAGAGCTAATACTTTAAATACAAGCTCTACTGTATTTAAAGGGGACATATTATGAAAAACACATTTTTTCTTGTTTTAACATATATAAAGTGGTCTCCCCTCACCCTGCCAGCACAGGGGAGACAAAATCCCATGAATTTCTGCAAGGTCTGTGACCCCCGCCTTACAGAATCCCCCAGTGTCACGTGATTTTTTTTGAGCCGATGAGAATCTGCGCCTAGGGTGACGTCACCCGAGGCGCAGAGGTTCGGCCTCCGCTGCTGAAACCACGCCCACAACCAGCTCTCTCCGTCGGCTCGAGTGTCCACCATTGTTCAGAAGCGGTGGCTGTTTGAACAGCGAGGGAGAGTAGAAATTAGATTTTGCATCGAGATTTACCCTCATAAAAGGATCAGTTCCCACAGCACGCAGGTAACTGCACACAAGTCAGCGGTATGTCCCTTTTTTTAATGTTATTTATATTTCTATGATCTTTGCATGGGCTAAGTATTTAGCTTAGCTCCGGAGCCCCGGCGCTGCATACGGAGCTGCGGGGGCTGCTCACGGACCGGACCGTCGAGGAGCCCCGGGCTCGGGGGTCTATTAGTTCCGTAATACATTTTTCTTCTGTGGTTTCAGATCTTTCAAGCACCTGGAGCTGTTCACATTCAGAATCCTTCCTTGAGCCAGCAATAGTGCATACATTTTATTCATATATTTTAACAATAAAGTTGCCATTTGTGAAAATTCAGTGTTGTGATTTCTTTACATGATTCATTTGTCTTGTAACATAAGAAGTGAAATGATGAGGAATCGGAGTAAATAACTGTGGTGTAACTGTTTAGAATTAAATTCAATCTTCCTGTTTGAAGACGAGGTGACTAAAGGCTGATTTATGGTTCCGCGTTACACCAACGCAGAGCCTACGGCGTAGGGTATGTGTCGATTTAACGCAGAACCGTGGACACGCTTTGCTACGCAGCCGCTGCTCTTCTGCCCGGAGCGACGCTTTGTCTCCTCCCCTGCTACACGTCATTCAAGCAGCCAATCAGCGCAGAGCCTCATTATCATAGCCCCCCCGCCCTGAAAATGAATCACAGAAAAAGGCTTTAGAAGCGGAAAAAATAAAAACATGGCCCAGAGACTGAATTTCTGATTTATGTAGAAAAAACAAGCTTTAGATTGTTTTTAAGACATTCAAGGCCCGTTTAAAATATACATTAAATGCCATAATATGTCCCCTTTAAGGTAAATAATTATAAACATAAATTGTGTCATCAATGTTTGTCATGTCATCTTTACAATATCCTCTTTTCCCTTCAAACACAGTATACTGTAAACACCATAGCTGCAGTGTATCTCCGCTAGCAGCTAAGCTGCATTATTGTAAAAAAATAAAACTCTAACAAACAATATTGTACAAAAATAAAACTCTAACAAACAATACTCTTTTTCCACATATCAACATGCTGTAGCATGTCTGCATATTAGCATTTATCCCTTTAACTGAGTTAGAATGGAATTCCACACCACTAACCCTCTTCTCTGTGTTTAAAAAGACCTTGTGGACAATCAACTCAATGCTTTGAAAATAATAAGGAAAAAAACTGCATTGTCCATCCTCGGAGCATATGAAGAACTGAAAATATTGGAGTACCCCTAATGTGATATTATTTCTTATAATTTATTTATTTTATGTCTGAATTTATTTTATTTACTTATGTATTATTTATGTTAATTATAATTTTCAATATTTTGTTTGTTATCTTCTATGTGCCTTGTGTAATTAAGTTCATTGTCATGGTTTTTATGCCATATTCTATGTAAACGATAAATTTTCAATAAAAAAAAATAATAATAATAATTAGTTAGCGGGTGCTAACCGCTAACGTTTTGGCAAAAACCATGGAGATAAAACAGCACAGTTAGCACTTAAACTAGTGATTGCTAACCACTCACGTTTGGCACAAAACAGTGGAAATAAACAGAAGAACAGTTAGCTTTTAAGCTATCGTTTAAGATAGCAGACGTAAAGCTACATGCTAAAGGCCCGCTGAACTCACCAGCACGATGTATTGCTGCACACACAGGAACACTCGCCATTCCTCTTTTTATCTATGGTTAAAACATGAATTAACATATGAACTGAACATATAATAACATAAATTGAATTTTATGCCTTGTTTAACTTAGTTTCTTACCACTTGAGTATCAACGTTTTTCTCCTGTCACTGCTCAGCTCAGACTGACGCTCTGCCCTCTCACCTCTGTGTTGATTGGTCGCCAATCAACACCGTCGGGAGGCAGCTTAAACTTCTCACTGTCTGAAGTGGAGATAAACTCTGGTTTACTGTTTTTTTTTTAATCCTAATGACAAAACACTTTCTTCTCTCTCCATGACACAGTTTTTAACCAATGAAATTGAAACAAATGAAATATGACTATTTATTTATTACCAGTGTTCTAATGCCGCGTTCCATTTGTTCTCGGAAGTGGGGATTTCCCAGTTCCTAGTTGGACTTTTCAACTGGAACGCCCCTCGAAGTGGGATTTCCCACTGGGAAAGTGGGAGAGTCTTCACCACCCCCCGAGTTTACATTCCAAGATGGCTGCCCCGGTTGTAAACAGTAGAAGAGAGCTCTGTAAAAATTCGCAGCACTTCATTCTAGTTTTGGTCACACTAAATCAGTCGTATACAAGTATTGTTCAGCAATATATATATGCTTCTATAGTGTAATTTACATTTTTCATGTGGTATATGCGAACTACAAACTTGTTTACCTACTTTGTAACTGGAACGCTGATAACTCGGCTGTGACGTCATTCCCAGTTCGGAGTTCCAACTTCCGAGGTAAATGGAACGCAGCATAATATGACATTCCTGATATTTATTCAGCTATTTATTTATTAGCGATTAAACCTGTCTGGGTTACACATGTATATTAATATAACTCAATAATTCATAAATAACACAGATATACGACGGCTGTACACAAACAAGAACTCCTTTCAAATTATCAACCTCCTGATGATGAACTCCTGATCAGATTTGATTGATAAATCAGTCAATAATTGGTTGATGGTCAGCTGAAGGGGGGTACATTGCTTAAAATATATCTTTCGTGTTTGAGAGACTACCAATGCAAGAATTCCAACACAGCTCTGAAGTGTTTATGGACCAAAGCAGCTGTAAAAATCAAATTTAACACTCAAAAGTACTTTAATTTCCCTCCAGGGATCAATAAAGAAACGTGACAATGAGCTGTTCAGATATGTACGCTATTATAACATTATGCAACATTTGAGTATTTGTTCTGTATCTTTGTGGTATTTCTAACCAATATGAACCTGGGGTTCATCGCGTCATCACCAGGATTACCATGGCAACACAACACCCTCAGTGGGCTAAAACTAACCATGAAACACTGTAAAATCTTGAATAAAAGGCATCATTTATTTCTTTTCAATATGAGACAAGTGAGGACAGAGTTGTGGTCAACCTAATAATTATAATTATATATATATATACATACATACATACATACACACACATGTATTTTAATATAACTTAATAATTCATAAATAACTACTTTTCTAATCATTCCAGAGAGGAGGGCCGAGGACCATGGAAGATGATGCGTTACTGCAGCTGATCACAGTCCGTAGTAAGGAACCATTAGTGATTGATCAATTCAGATCTGGGCTTTAATGGTGCTGACTTTGGTCCTCGTAAGTGGATCGAAAGGAACTCTCAAGAGAACAAAATACAATCAACTTCATCTCCAGCTACGTTATGTTCATGAGCCCCCGAGACAGACAGCACTTGGAGCGTAGCCCTGCATTGGAGATGGACCGGCACGATCCGACCACAATATTGGGGGCAGACACTGGTGTAACTCACAGACTGTATATCAGACAACTATGATTCAGAAAAGAAAATTAAAAAATGAAAATTCAAAGCCAAACTTGATTTTTTTTTACCGTCAGCCCGACTTGATTCATCTTGTTCAGGTGAAGCATGTCAGACTCAGACCTGAAAAGAAGTGGACCGGTGCATCTCTAATGACTACTCGTGTTGCTGTATGTTGTCGCTTCACTGACGTGTCATGTCACACTGAGCAGATCATGAGGGAAAACATGTCAGCAAAAGGGAAAGTGTGTATTTAAACTGAGGGCCTTCAGTGATCTTTATCATGTTAGGGGTTTTTTTACTCGAGGAAGGAGTGGGATGTCAAAACAGCAGACAAACATCCTGTGTAGGGACGGCAGGGACGCGTCCTTCCAAGTGGCAGCCGTCTGCGTGCGTTTACGTCAGGTAAAACACAGAGCTGCAGGAAACGTGTCATGATATGGCAAAAAAAGAGTCCCCCATCACTTTCTTTGGATCCACCGAGCTCTAAACATCGCTGTCGCCTCCCCAGCCCAGAGTCATTATGCAGCTTCTCCATTTCCATATCCAACATTCACTAGAAAACACGCCACATTTGCTGCGTTTTAGAAATGAGGAGATCTAAACTATTACCACCTGCCTTTATTTTCTTTCCACTGTATATACTGTTTATAATTTGTAATTAAATATTTTTAATTTTTTTTATCCTTTCGCTGCATGTGTGTGTTGTGTGTACTGCTGCTGCTCAAAGCGAATTTCCCCACTGAGGGAGGAATAAAGGACAATCTAATCTAATCTAATTTAATCTAATCTAATCTAATCACCAAACATAAAAGTTTGAGAATTCCAACGACGGAAACTCTACTCGCGATATACAATAACTCGAACTGGCTCTGGGTGCCAACTCAGCACGGTTTACCAACCGCTTGCAGTTCACACTCATGAGCTTCTGACATTAGAACTGTTGTAACTTTCAGCTTTAGTGTTTCGTTCGTTTAACAGTCCCTCATAATAATCCCTAAAAACAAAGTCACCTGCCTGGAAACCTTCAACCAAAAGTGCATTTCTCTGGAGAAATCTTGGAAGAGCAAAGTGCTTGGAAGTAGCAGCAGAGCCAGCGGGAAGGAAAACGCATTCAATACCAGTCGTAGCTTCCACGTGCACTGAAGCTCTAGCAAACCCATGCTGCCTGGAGAGTTCGACCATACAAGGAACCTAAACACTCTGATGCCATAGAGAGCTAACGGTGGAAAAAAAAAAACCCAAAGGGAAGCCTTCTCAGCACCCTGAAAGCAGCTTCAAACGCACAAGAATGCGACAGCATGCTCCTACGCACAAACAGCTATGTCGTCTGCAAGTCCTCTGCAACATTTGAAACAATAAACTTGTAATAACATTATGTAAAATTCAGAAAACACCTCACAATAAATTAATAACAATAATTTCACACTAAGAGCTTCTGAACAGGAAAAAAGTTTTTAAATACAAAATGATTTAAAAATTTACTTCTGAACTTTTTTCTGCACGCAGTTTTAGCTTTTAGGTCCCATATTATCTTATTTTCAAAACGTTTAAATTGGATTAAACTGTGATGTCGAGGTGCGTGATAGATTAAGCAGTAAACAAAAGTTCTGCACGAGGAGGCATAACAGGAGCTAATGTGATTTTTGTTAAATATTTAAACAACTTCAAAGAAGCAAAGTTTGCATATGCCGATTGGTCCTCTGAACTCCAAGCGCAGATCAACACGCACGGGCTGCATGCACCTAACCCCATGTGGGTTTTAGTGCAGTTCAGCATCCTCTATTTGTCTCGGACGGACGTGATGGGCAGTGACGCGTCTGACTGGGTGAAGAAGGTAAGCGACAACTGCAGAGGAGACGAGGATGGGCGAGGCCAGGCACGGTGCTCACTGCAGCACACGGGAAATGGAGGTAATAGACCCGGGCGGGGGGGGGGGTGAGTAACCGTCAAAGTGAAACGATTGTGGTGACTCATCAATATGAATATATGAGCAAAAAAGTCTTTTGGGCCCATTCAATGACTGAACTGACTGAATTTTGATGCAAATTAATCTATTACAAAATATAATCTGTTCTTTTATTCAAGTACAAAAGAGCATGAAACCGAGCATTCAGGTAATGTTCAGAGGCTCCACCATTGTAACCCAGCGGTTGAGATAAACTGGAGTTATTTAAAGCTGCACCCAGCACTTTACATTATTCATGGTCCAAATTATTACGTGTAATGTAAAAGGATTTGCTCGGAGGGGAAGATCCACGGCTGCGACTCTCAGCTTCCATCCATCTCCGCGGCTCCCCTCAGCCTCCGCTACGACGTCGTATTTCTACCTACAGTATTTCAACGAACTTCTGCACATTTTGGTAGTTTTACAGATTTAATCAGCATTTTTTTGTTTTCCCCACCAAAGGCAGGCAGGTGTTTTAAGCATATACTGTTGTGAGTAAACAGGGGGATTAAGCACTCATCATTTGTTTTTTTTAATTTATTCTTTTGTCAGCTATTGACAAAATTCCCCACTTTGAGATGTGCTACAGTCTCACTGCTCTCATTAACATAATTAGCAGCGTGCAGCTGTTTTTAATGTAAAACAACACTTAAACTCATTAAAGGCTCTCTACAGATGCAGGAAGCGAAAAGCTGTTAAACGCGGTGGAGCCATTTAGCAACTAATGAAGCAGATATCGTTGAAGCGTCGGTGGAAACAAAAGCAGAACTGAAAGGAGAACGGATAAAGCTCATATAATCGCAGGTGAGGACGATGACGATGATGATGAGGTGTTGAAAGGCAGCGATTCTCTTGTCTCGCCGTATCAACGTGCGTCTTCTCTCACTGTCATGGTGCAGCCACAGCTTGTCAAAAGTACCTTTGCAGTAACAAAACTTAAGCTGACATCTGAAACTGGGAAAAAGAGACGACACTCGATGCGATTAAAAGAAAAAGTGACGTTTTTTTAGCAGAATGTACAAACTCAAGATATGTCATTTCCTACTACTACCGTCATTTAGCAGACGCTTTTATCCAAAGCGACTTACATCTGAGGGAACAAACACACCATTTTGCCCAGGGAGCAATTAGGGTTTAAGGGCCTTGGTTGCCATTCCGGCTTGAACCTGGGTCCTTCAGACCCACCTCTGTAGCCACTAGACTACCACTCCCCTTTCCCTTGTTGATATACTGAACATCCATTTTTGGACTTCAGCTCTGCATCAGATCTCAAAAAGCTTCTTTCGTGATGGCGTTCGGGCACTGAAGGGATGAAGAGTTTCAGGGTTTTTTTCACACCGACACCGTTTAGGTCAAACCAGAGGCGCTCTGGACGGTTCACTTGTGTCGGTATGAACACAGTAACCTGGTGCACCAAAGAGGGGGCAGGGAGGCCCCTTGGATGTGGTGGTCCCGGTACAGCTCTAAGATCTGGTCTGTTTGTGCTGTGACAGCTCCCGAACTCTGATTCGACCCAACTATGAGTGGATTCTGCACGTCTGAGCTTAGAAGGCTTCCAGAAGAAGTGGGTGGAGCATTGTGGTTTATACTAAAATTGCTTTCGTCGAACGAAAATGATGACTAAATATCGTCATCAGCGAACCTTTATCACCTGTGGAAAACGAGACCAGACGCAACGAAAATGCTGGTCATGTGATGATAACGATAATTAAATATAGAATGCAATATCGTAGACGAATAAAAACGAGACTAAAATATAGATTACACAATAAAAACTCAGCTAAAATGTGTCTTCATTTTCGTTGACCAAAACGAGACGAGACGAAATGTTTTAACATTTTATCTCCATGTTTTCAGTAGTTTCCTCTGGTTTATTTCTGCTGCTGGGTGACGTCACGTCCTCCATTCCAGTCGCGGCCCGCGGGGAATCAGATCCAGAAGAGGCAGCTGCAGAGTTAGAGGCTGATGCCGTTAACACAGAGCTCTAGGTTCACGTCAATTAAAAACAAAGTTACATAGAGAAAGGGGCCGATGGCCGGCCACGCGAGGATCTTCTCTGGGGCTGGGTTTTCAAAGGAAGTTGGACTTCTGGGTATCGTTTGTCCAGAGTGGAACGAACCAACAATACTGAAAAAATGTCCAACTCTACGTCAAGACGAAGTTGTGTTGCTATGCTTATTATTGCTTCACATCAGGCCGGTTGCCATGGAAACATGATGTTCTGTCTCCACCGATATTGACCGGTGACAGCCCCTTAGGCCCCCAATTACCCCCCCCTCTTGTCTGGAATACTGCCTGGGGTAGCCAGTGTGTGATGGTCCGCTCCAGATGCCTCCACCCCCAGAGACATCGATGCCATTTCTGGACAAAAAATTGTGCAGGGAAGTTTTTAAGCTGTCTTTCTGACTGTAAACTCTGTATTCTCATCTTTGACCAAGGGTTTCTGGCAGTAATCCCTTGTCCATGTGGTTATATCAGCGACTGATGAGTGCAGTTCTTGATGCAGTGCCATCTGAGGGATCAGGGATTGTGGGTGTTCAGTTTAAGCTTGAGCCATTTGCCCTTTACACTCTGAAATTCCTCCAGTTTCTTTGAATAGTTTTATATTTTTGCACTACAGAGGGAGAAATGTGTATATCCAGGCAAATATTTATTTTCAACTTTACCCCCCACCATTTGTTGGGAAAATTGAATCATTGCTTTGCTCTCCAAAGACTCAGCTTATCGTGGATACGGATTATATACCAAGTTCATTACAAAATCAGCATTTCCTTCTTCCAACTCCTTACTAGCACTAAACTGCCCTTCCTGCTTTTTAGTTGCAGCCCTGAAGAAAGGACATATGGATATATCCCAGGCGAAAAAAAAGTATACTTTAGCATAATAAATTTAAGCACACTTAGTATACTTCATAAGCACATAATTATTGTACTCAAAGTGTGTTATTTTCGAGTACTAAAAACGTACTTAGTATACTAATGATATATCATTAGTGCTACTTAAGACATACTTAAATACAACTTAGTGTACTTGACTGTACTATTTTGAGACACCATTAAGATCAACTTAAACATACTTAAGTACAATTTTCTCTACTAATACTGTACTTATTTAATATGTTCTTTAATTCGATTTAAAGTATACTTTAATCCACTTTTCAGATTACTATTAATACATTTAGAATATACTGGAAATGTATTTCTAATTTAATCATAATGTGTTGCCATTGCATTTTAAATATATTTACAAAAATTTTATAAAAATTAAAAAGTTGTACTTAAGTATATTATATTTCATCTTAATGGTGTCTCAAAATAGTACAGATAAGTACACTAAGTTGTACTTTAGTATGTCTTAAGTAGCACTAATGATATATCATTAGTATACTAAGTACATTGTTAGCACATCGAAAATAGTACACTGTGAGTACACTAATTATGTGCACAGGAAGTATACTAGATGTACTTCATTAAAATACACTTCAATAGTACACAGAAAGTACAATTTTTTCATAATTAATTTGAATTTGGAATGACTTTTAAGTAAACATAAAAAATAATTAGAACATACTTGGAGTAGAAAAAAAGTTTATTTTTAACATGCACGGCATTGCAGGAAAAATGTGCATAAATCAAGTACATTTAAGTACAACTTAAAGATGTAAGGTTTAGTGTTGGTACAGTACATCTAAACAACATTTTCAAACAGTTTCTCTTCATCGTAACATTTTTTTTCAAATTTGGATCATTTGACCCCAGATAATTATTTTTAGTAATATTAAGTTCACAAAAGAAAAAGGAAAAAGTTTATCAACAAATTTTACAGAGACCTGAACAGCTTGATCTTCAGAAGAAACAATAGATGTGCTAACTGTGCACCGCAGAGAAGCTAGTAATGACAGAAATGAACATTAAACTGACTTTTGAAACATTGACAAAGTTTGTGTAAACTCAAAATGTATGTCCACCAAAAAAAAAAAATACTATTACAATCAGTTACTGATGTTACTGCTTACTGTTTCTTTTTGGTCACAAAATTCTCATTGTTACATTTTCTCCGAATCACTGCTCTCACATCAGACACAGTTGTTCCTGGAAATTCAGCAATAACTGTATCTGTAAAATAGAAAAGGACAAATAAAATGGTATTACAAATCATGCTTTTCCAAAGTTATCACATTAGCAAGAAGGGGGCTTACATACACGAGGAAAACCTGAAACATGTTGCTTCTGGCTATGGCCAAGGCAAGGGTGGAGGCAGAAAAACAAAATGATAATAAGGAAAAATAGACTTAAACTTATAATGAAAAATGTGTCTTATCCTCCCACAATATTCCCTTATTCCTGTAAATACTTACATTTGTTTGAAGAACTTGTGATGGGTCAATCTGTGTTTCATCTTCATCTGAAGTGAGACAGGAAGTTGCAGTAATTCTTTTTTTCTGTACCGAAGAGAGAGAATGTATTATATGACAACAACATATGAACTATACCACAGATTTTTTAGAAAAAAATTTCAAATACAAAACATCATAGTATTACAGTGTCATAAATTTATTAAGGATTTTATGTGTATGACATGACACTCTTCTTCCCTTTCATCTTTGCAGCCAGCAGGAGAAACAAAATATTTTACTAGCTACTGTAGTGCATTTTGGGATATTCAAACAGATTAGTTCATCACTCAAGGTTCTATAGTTTCAGACAAAAATAATTCAGTGGGTGACATTCACTTCATATCATTTTGATGACAAGACAATATTAAAAGCATAACCAACCTACAAATAGGGATTTCAGTGAATCAAGACTGGTAAGTATAAGAAATGGAGCAGCATTTTGAACCTACAGGTGTTTTAATCTAAGTATATTTTCTAAATAAACTACCAACACAAGCAACAAAAATAACCTTTGGTTTGCTTCTGTCATATGTTGTGGTACAAGGTGAGGTCCTTATCCTTGCAACTGCCATGTGCCAGATGTCTTCATCCTTGAGGAAGGCTTCTTTTCTTTCCATCAACTCCTTGTAGTTGTCTGTAACCACAACCATACATCAGACAAACTGTCAAAACCAGGTTTTTTTCCCTCTTTTGCTCAATATTTTAGATATTTTGTATGTCTCGTGAAATGCACCACGGTCAATCTAATATTATACACAACAAGTCACTTTAAGTCTTTTTATAAACACAGTTACATAAAAATTGAAATTACTTACAAGGTTAACATTAACAATCATTAGCATGAGCCACTGGCAAATTCTTTATCAAATAATCACTAACACTTGCTGGCTGGCAAGTGCTAGCAGAACAAATTTGTACAAACAATTTTGTTCTTGTTGTTTTCTTTACATTGTGGCAATTGTCCATTTATGGTTAGCACCACACAAAACCTTTGCTAAACATGCTCCACACAGCATGCTCACAAATGTTCACACTAATTGACGCATTAGCTGTCGCCAACAGCTAGCTAGCTAGTTATTAGCTAATGCAGCATGTGAATGATAACTTTGCCTATTAACTTGTTTAGTCATTGTAGAAATAATATTCATTCATAAAATACTTGACACCATGCACGGGCAGTACAAACCTCCGAGTAGGAGCGGTTTTGCGGCGGGCCACCTTGTTTTTAGGTGCTTTCCTGCTCGGCCAGCACACTTGTATCCATCCATCTTCACTCGACAGGTCCGGCCGTTTTAATACCTGAACAAGCAGCTGTCTGTACTGAGGTGTCACAATGTCAGTACTTTCGACGTGAATTGTGTTGTCCCTAAAATAAAACATCCCGAATTTGAATTGCGCCATTGTAAGTCGACTATGACGACGTTTCCTTCAGCTTCATTCAAGCAGGCTGCATTCGGGGGAAACCAATCAGCGGCTGCGCAGCCACGAGTACTTCAGGGTCAATTTGAAAAATGTGGAAAATGCACCACATGCAAATTTTCACTGCCAAATTGTAAGAAATAGGGATTACATATCAGTGTGTATTCTTGGTGTGCCTTAAAACAAAAATGGTAATAGTAATAGTCTAACAGTTGTGGTATAAAAAAAAAAATACAAACAAAATCATAGGGGTGAATACTTTTTCAAGGCACTGTACCTGGCCTCAAAATGTTGAACTTTAACAAACTGTTTTCATGCAAAATCAAAGACTTAATTTTTCAGTTATGTTATGTGTTTTTTGATTGCTGTAAAATGTAAGTGAAACAATCCAAGTTTTGGAATATGTACTTTCCATGTGATGATAAGAAATACACAAGGTTGTACTGTTTATTTTAATTAGAAATACTGGTGACTACTGCATTATATAAAAGCATATGGTCAATTGAAAGGTGCTCTATGTTGTTGCTGTTCATGTTTATTCATAATTCACCATTACGTTTGAAGAATAGATGGATGGATTTTTAAGTATTGCATAAAAACAACGGTGGTGTTGAAGTAATCCAAATGTACTTTGTATCACTAATTGCTAACATTTTAAAATTGAAATAGAATGTAAGGATATTTTTTCAATTAGAAAAGGTATTATTACATAACAACAATGTTGCATTTTGCTAGTAAAATACAATATTTTAAAAGGTTGAAGAGAAAGAAATTAACTGTTATTCTACATGCTTTTAAACTGATCTAAGCACACTAAAAGAAATGGCTAAATACTGATGAATTTGTTCTGGTTTATAGTGTACTTATGAAGAATACACTAATTTACCACTGAAGTAGTTTTTAATTATTAATACACTTATTTTAAGTGCACTTTAACACTACTATGCTAACAATGATATGAAAAAAATGTTATAAAAGTAAACTTATAAAAAGGTTGCTAAAAGTGCACTTAATAAAAGTAGATGCAAATATACTAAAATTAAACTTATATTTAAAGCATTCAAAGTACATAATAAATTAATATACTAATAAAACACTTATATATATTTCAATGTTAGTATATTTTATATGAATATACTTAATATGAATTTAAGTATTAGTACAAAGTAGTGTACTTTATCTAAGTAAACTTAAGTACTACTGAGGGAATAATACATTTGTAATTAATACATTTATAATATATTTTTGGTTTACTTTATTTTAACACATTAAGTCCAAATGTGCTGGAAATGTACTTTCAGAAAATTAAGTACATTTTTAGTACATTAAAGTATATTACTTTTTTACCTGGGATTACAAAGGTTGACTGGGAAGAAACACGCGTCCATGCAGTCAGACAAACAAAAGTCAAAGCAAATGTCAGCATCAATCATGTCTTCTTAAATCATCGCCGGACTGGACTGGGACGCAGTGAACAAACTCTGCTGCTCCGAACAGCAACAGAAGGGCAGCAGAGACGTGCCAACGCTGACCAGACAGCCTTGCAGGAGCGAGCGGGCGGGGACTTAAGCAGAAACGCTCTGCGGGTGCCATATGTCACCCCGTGTCACTGGGGTTTGGCACACAAGCCACACGTACTCATAGCAGAAGACGGTGAAGGTTGTGAGCGTCCTTGCTAACAACTCTGTTTCGCTTGGCGACATATGGCTGGCGGGCAGACCCACGTGTTGTCGTCACAACTACACCAAAGGCCTCTGATTTCCATCGCCTTTGTTGTTTACAGAAGGTAAGGTTTGGTTTTCGATGCTGGTCACAGTTTGGGAGAAAACTTTAATTTATAGGAAGACGCCTGCGGCTTTAAAAGCACCTTTAGAAAGATTGGCATATTGCGTTACAGGCCGGTTATGCTGCAGGCTTATGAGGCCGCTGAGGGGTGTGTGTGACATGGACACCGTGACCAGACATGTGACCCTGCAGACCTTCCCGTTGCCTGGATGTGTATGTCTTCGTGGTAACTAAGTACCTTTTCACAGGAGCCACAGAGCAAAGTGCTGCCTGCAGCAGACTCCGGCTTTGTGTCAACACCGAGGCTGCAGCTAAACAAGTCAGAGGCTTTCAGAAGAAAGCTCCACCTCTTCCAAGGAATGGCTGATTTTAGGTGTCAAAAAGCTAATTTTATTGACGCCATTCATCAAGGGCCAGTCATAGCAAGAAATGCGTCTTTAAATGATAACATTGCCAAAAAGCATCTAGATCCAACTAGATGTCACGTGTGAGCGCACGTGGGGGCGATTTTCTCCATCGCGCCAGCGGTGGCAGCCCCAGCCACCAGCGGCAGCTCCGACCGGCAGCGGCGGCGGCTCCAGCCACCAGGAGCTCCAACTAGCAGCAGCTCCAACCATCCAACTCAGTACATCCAGAAGCTTCACTGAGACTGGTACATCGTGCTTCCACCACCCGGCCTCAGCAGCTTCCACCATTTGGCCACAGCAGAAGCCGCAACTATTGGGTCAGTGTTGTTTAATTTTTTTTAACATTACTAAACATCAGGATGCCACCAAAAAAGCCAGCAATCACAGACGAAGAAGTAGAGGAAATTAAGATGTTGCTGTAACCAGATATTAGGGTCTTGGTATAAGAAATTTTTGTTAGAAGCTGATTTATTTTATTTTAAACCTTCCTCGCGAAGCCGTTTTGAGATTTCTGCTCAAAAATGACATATTCATTTTGTTCAGGGAGTATTTGAATACATTTGGATGAAAAATTAAAGTGTTGTAATCTCACAAGTGTATATAAGTCTAAAATTACATTACCAGCCAGAGTAAATGTAGGTGAGGCACAAAAATAATAATAAAAAAAAATAAAGAAGCTCATTCTTTGAGTTTCAGAGCAAACGTTTCCATGGATTCAACTAAAAACTCTAGAAATCCACTCTAACATTTCCCACTTCTACAAAGATTGATTTTCCTGTTGTGTGACTTGTTTCTTAAAGAGAAACGTTGACGCAGACCTTTCCATTTAGTCACTTTCAGTCACACCTGTGTGATAGCCCCCCCCCACCCCCATTGTCAGGTTGTCAGGACACAGAGGCAGATGTGACTAAAGTAATGTGTAATAATAAATCACACCGTGCGGTAAGAGGCATGTGTAGCCGGAACATACAAGAAATGTGGACCAATCAATACGACATGGAGAGCTGGGGACTGTGCAGGGTACAAGTAGGCATGACACCAGGGGGAACGGATTAAGGAGATGAGGGCACAATAAAATCATGCTGGCTCTATGATGGGGAGAGCTGTGGAATGCTGGGAGCTGTAGTGTCAGGACTGGTGATGAGAAGGTTGGCGATGCTGACCGTGATAGCGTGGGAGGAGCGGGCATGAGACCCATGCAGCTAGCAAACTATAAAACTGGGTTTATTTAGTGCTGTGTGCATGCATGCGTGTCTATGCACTACTGTGTAAAGCTCTCACTGAGCTACAGGTTGCTCCATGGAGGGAATGTCTGCAGAAGGTTGTCTGATAAGCTCCACCAGCCACTCAGGTGTCATAAATGTGTTTCCCCCAGTACCAGGGTCGAATCCTTTCTAATGGCACCAGTTCATCATAAGCCATCCCAAAATGCCGGTCCAATTCCATACAGCGCCAGAACCCGTCTCGCTGTGAGATAACACGGCTGAACCGCCGTGCGCCTGTACTGTACTACAGCTGTTGTTTAAGTTAGGTCCAGATGCAGCCAGGGTTATTAAAAAAAAAAAACAAATAACCTCAATCTTCTAGACAAGAGGATTAGAAGCACGAGCGACTCAGCCATTTGCACACTTTTGTGTTTGGCCTGTAGATGTAGGAGTGATTTAAAAAGCTTGTAAAATACCAGTGCTGCTATATATGATGAAGAGAATGCACAAATGCAGACAAAGACAGACAACAACTAAAAAAAGGACGGATGCAAGAACAAAAAAGGTGAAGTAAATGTGTAAGACCAGCATCCCAACGCGCTCTCGTGCGCTTGCTTTCTCCACACGAGATGAGCTCAAGTGTCTGAGCCAGCTGGTTCATGTTCCCTCTTTAGTGATTTCTGTTATCGTCTTTTTTTCATGTCCTTCAAGGAACATCCCAGGAAAGCAAGAAAGCAGAAAAAGAAGTACCTTCATTTCAATCTATCACCATGTGAGTTTCTGCTGAGAATAAGCAGAAGAGGGGAAAATGTGGAAAAAAGGCTTTTCTGTGTCTAAAAAGATAGAGCGCAGCAGGCAAAACTGTTTACCTGGAACATCAAATCTTGTTAAACATCGGTTTTTAGAGTCCTTGCAGGGGCAGGATGCAAACAAAAGCTGCAGGAACACATACAGTAAGAGAGCGTCTGCTATAGCACGACTTATTCCTGCATTGGCCTTTTGCCATAAAAGAAATCAAGAGCGTAAAAGCGCACACAAATAGTCTTTATAGATTTTGCCAACTGGAGTCCACCAAAGATCAATATTTCTCTCTTTGTTTCTTTAAAATATCTGAGCAGCCTGGCTCTTCTGTATATGTACCCTCAATTTCTGAACTTTGATTTGATCATTAGTGCAGAAATGCAGCCCAAAAATAAACTGATTTCTGTGACAAAAGCAGGGTTTTAATCAATAGCTGTGGCTCTTATCGATTCGTCAATTCAAATGGTAAACTGAAAAAAAAAGTTATTTTCAAATATTTTATCAGAAGTTTGAAACCGGAGCAACAATAAATCACTGGAATTACCTCTGTCTGAGCAGGTCAAAGTCTGGATGGAAATGCAAATTAAAAAGGAATCTGCTTTGACAGTTATTTATGTTTTTTTTTCCAACACAGAACCGAAACCAGGGAGCAAGTGAGGGAGTGGACAGCTTCTCTGGTTGTTGGGTTCTAACGGTTTATATTAGACGCAGCTGACAGTCAGGTTTCTCCTCTGAACACCTAAACTGTCTTCTCCCTTCTCATTATTAAAATTTCACAGGGCGTAATCAATGAATTGTCACCTCAAGCACTGGACAACTCAAACAAAGACACATTTCACTTTGGTTGGTTGGTAAATTTGGGAGCCTTTCCCTGCAGCAAACTCCCTTTCATAAAACATGACAAAGATTATGTGTAGCTATGCAACTCTCAAAAGAAGAAAAATATGAGTAAAATGAATCCATAAACTTCAGACAGGACATTTGGGTAACGAGATCAGAGTTTGAGGACTCAGGAGATGAGGCCACCTTTCAGACTGGTCACATGGAAATTCATGCATGAACCTTAAAAGCACTCTATGTAGTAACACCACTGATGACCACATGGGGGCATGCAGCGCTGCTGTGTTTACAAAAGAGCCACTGACAACACTGCTAATGAGTGGGAACTGATGGGCAACATCCCTGCTTTTGGAGCTGAAGCCAGTGCAGGAATAAAAATATAGCAGTTCAACCCATGACCACTAGGTGCTTCCTCCAAAAGCAAGATGTTCACTGACCACATCGTTACAATGTCCAACTTTTCAGCAGAAATGGACATTTACAGCCTGGCTATGGTCTCATAGCTATAGTTCACATCAGTTAAAAACTGTACAGGTTGTACATTTTATGCACCTCATGATCAAATATTATCTATCCATCCATTAATTATATCCTCTTATTTCTTTTTGGAGTCACAGGGATCTGCTATAAAACCTTTAATTTATGTAAACTTAGGGGTATAATCTCCTGAGTGACAGCTGGCTATGGTTAATGACTAAAGCATGATTCATACTTCTGCGTGTGGCTACAGTATGAATCTAGGCTACGCACGGTGCCAACGCCATCTCTGGTGCTAATACTTTTGCGTAATTGTTTCTGTAATGACATCACCAACCACTAGACGCAGTGTAGTTCTTTTTCTGCAGCACTCTAGCTCACGGCAGCGACCTTTGCTCGTAGCTAAAGGATGCTACCTTAACCAGTCCGGTCGAAGCCATCGTCCACGTTGGCCTGAATCATTCCTCGTCGAGGGTCCTACTGGTGCTCGATCGGAGCTCCACCAAATCTTGTTTCAGCTCCAACAGCACATGTGTCAAATGTAATTTGTGGCAGCAACACCGGAAAAAAGGATGGAGACAATCAGAATGGATGTATCATTGGTTAGCACAAGCTAAGCTATGCTAAAACAACTTAACTTTGTAACTTTGCCAAGCTGTGAGGGGGGTGGAGTCTGTTTCGGCAAAATGGTGACCTCCACAGCAGAGAGAGGGGAAAAAAAATAAGAAATAAAAAGAACCTAGCTCCTAACTAGGTGTTCGGAAAAACTATGGCGGACATCACCGGGGTTTGTTCAGTTCTTCTACAATCAATAATGGAGACAGTCCAGAGCGTCTCGTAATATCTCTTTGTCCCACTAGAGGTGCACTTCTCATCTCATCTGAAATTAAGGTCTGACACCTGAACTCTTGTTATTTGCTGCTTGTGGTCAGAAGTGGCGTTTCTTAATAGAGTGACTGTAGACATCGACAATATCGAATTTCCGTTTGGAAATTTTCTGATCAGCCTCTTTTTTTTTAACTTTAGGATCCCATTTGCTTTAAACTTCTGATCATAACAAGGTCTGATTCCTGGCAGGATCACATGGCGAGCAAACACAAAAGCATCACAAAACTCCAATGATACGTCCACAGCAAGTGTAAACATTCTCTCCATTGCGTCCACATTAACGTAAAGATTCTGAGCAGGTAAAAAGAGCAAACTTTTAAGAAAAGCTGTAGAACATCCATTAAAGAAAATGGCAATTACAGGTTTATTGAATCATCATTGACACATCTGCTTAATTAGTCGGTACATCTTGTCCTCTTTTGATGCGCTCATCCTTTGGGCAAATAATTGCTCCCGTCATTGTTGTAAACTGTTATTTTAACACAAGTCCTTCATTATCACATCAAGCAGCTGAACTTCACATCCTACAAATGACGCTGAAGATAAAAATAGCCAATAGTGAACTGCATCGCAGCAAATAGTGGGGAGATTGGCTGTGTGTTTAATTCAAACAGAGCAATGACAATGAAGCCAGCGAAGAGAAAACATTTACTTCCACTGGCCTCTGTGATCCCACGGTGGATTAATCCAGCCTTCTGTCCAGAACACATTTATCACGTGTGTCTATACTGCCTCTGAATGAATATTGGCAGATATATGGAAACGCATCAGCATCCATTAGCTTCAAGGCTCTGTCTCAAAGAAGAAATGTGGAGTCCGGCAGCCAGGATTTAGTCCTCTGCTCGTGTTTACACAAACTCTATAGATTACAGCAGAGCTCAGTTCACTCGTCAAATGAACAGGACATGGATGAACACACGCGTTACATGGGCCGACGGCTGCTATATGAAGCCTGCCATCAAGGCATCGTCATCAATTAACCATTAAAATCATGCTTTATAATTAGCCATCTGTAATGGAGTGACACTACAATCAAGATGATTATTCCCCTCCGTCGTGCCTGATTATGTGTTGTTTTTCTTTTTTTTTTAAATTCTGTTAGAACAAGGAGATAAAAAGGACGACTAATCTTTTAATGGTTCTAAGGGTGCGTGCATGGTTGTAAATGTGGCCCTGCGATGGACTGGTGACCTGTCCAGGGTTTACCCCTGCCTCTCACCTGAAATGAGCTGGGATAGGCTCCAGCAGACCCCGTGACCCTGCAAAGGATAAAGCGGGTATAGATAATGGATGGATGGGTTCTAAGGGTTCATCCTCTTTTTGGTCACTTTTGCACAAACCAGAGAAAACCAGCCTTGCTCAGCTCATTTTTGTCAAAGGAGAAAAAGAGAGAGAGAGAGAGAGAGAGAGAGAGAGAGAGAGAGAGAGAGAGAGAGAGAGAGAGAGAGAGAGAGAGAGAGAGAGAGAGAGAGAGAGAGAGAGAGAGAGAGAGAGAGAGAGAGAGAGAGAGAGAGAGAGATGTTGACAAATGAAAATAGGACTTGAAGGTTGAGAGTTGAAGCTCCTGATGAGATTGACCTTACATTAACATCGCTCTGGTGGGGGCCACCCAGCTGGAGGCGTTTAATTTATGGCCAGGGCAGACACACAACCACAATGTGCTAGTGGAACAAGATAAATATATAAACAAATAAAAAAGCCTTCAACTTCGTACCCTCCCCACCTCATCCTCTGCTCCACACGGGGGAGAACATTTCTGCGTTTGCTCCTGTGCAGAACCAGAGATGAACTGTCATTGTCTTGGTCCATTTTCATGTCTGACTCTCCTCTGATACCAATTTCCACCTGATTCTCTGTAGGACTATAATTAGGAGCATCCGCTCGCACGACTAACCAGTGAAGCATCACGGAAGCTGGAACCTACTCTCTGATCGCTTTATATTTAGCCCTGTGGCCTTCATCAGCTTCATAACATTTGGTGGCCGTCTGCAGGGTGGTGCTCTTTTAAGTTTCTGGTAAACAAGTATCCAGGAAACATCCTTTAACCATTTTTGTTCATAAGCAACATAAGAGATGAGTTCGAGATCTTCCAGTGTTTTTCTGTGGATCTAAAACTTGCAGATGTCCAATTTCTGATCCCTGTGGAACCGAGACTCAACCGTCATTGGCTTATCTGCATCTGACAGGTAGGTCAGCTTGGAGCCATGTTCAAATCCTCCTGCACCAAAATGGTCTCCATATAGACCTCCCAATATGATGCTGCTGTAATAAACACTGCCATCTGTGTGTATTTGGTTGTGAAGAAATGTGGAATTACAATAAAGGATCTATCTGAATAGCAAAAACGTTTCACTTATAAATGATGCAAGGCTTAGCTCAGACTGCCCCTGTAAAGGCGTGGGGGTTAAATCACTTTTATGATGCCGTCCTGTCATTCTCATTTGCCCATTTTCTCCTCAGTCATGTCTTTGAGTCTCTTAATCGCTTCTCCCATGATGCCCACTGTAGCCCTGTGAGCGGGTTTCTTCATGGTTGATGTGTGACATGCTGCCGTAAATCGATATGCAGTTGTCACAAGAGACGAGCGGCCGGATTTTCGCAGACAGGAGGGACCAGGGACTGGGACGGCTACACGATACTCTCTGAAAATCCTTAAGTATTCCCTCAAGTAACGCTCAAACTGATGAAAGCAAATCCTCACATTTCGACTGAGTGTTGTCATGTCCAGGTTACTCAGAAAAACACCGTTGGATGTTTTCACGATGAAAATGACTCAATGAAACGTCACAGGATGCACCAAGTGGAAATTTAAATAATGACAAGGTTTAGTTGATTTAAATTCTCTTTCTAATAATTAATCAACCCTATAAACAATCACTGTGTCATTTTTGTTTTAATAGAACTACAATTTAGCCGATTATCTTCCCAAAAATAAATGAATAGTTGAATCCCTGTTTGTCTGACTTTTGCTTTTCCAGACTGTGTTCACTGGGATTTTATTCAGACGGGGCAATATTCACTCAAAATTGTGCAAAATAAAATGCAAAGCAGTGCTGTTTACGAGCTGCTTCAGTGAGATGAACATCTGGCCAGTGGTAGCAGCTCTTCAGTGTCGGTGCCAGAGCAGCTCTGAAGAAGAGGATGCAACGAGACGTTACGACCGAAGTTAAAACCTGAGAGCGAATCCGAGCGCCTCAGTGTTTTTCTGTTGGTTTAAAAGCAGAACCTCGCCCCGTCCCAGGTGAGCACTGCTGTGTTCGTTGGTCTCAGGTCCCCACACTTCTCCATGCTTCTTTTTCTCCGCCTCCTTTTTCAATTACTCGTCAGCATTTTCACTCAGACTGAGCATAAGCCAAAAGTTCCCGCTTCATAATGACCGCTGAAGCTCCTCTTCACCTCGGGCGCCGTCTCGGCCCCTGCAGAGTTAGCCGCCTGCTCATCAGAGCAATATCAAGCTTTGCATCCTGATTACATCAGAGATTAAGTCTTGGCATTGAGGAGACTCACATGTTAACAATCCAGGCTCCGCTGTGCCAAATAAAGGGCAGCCTCAAAGTCTGGTTTAAGTGCGCCACTGATTCCTGTACATGCATGTTCTCATGACGGGACAGAAATATGAAAATATGCATGTTTACTGAGAGGAAAGGTCTCAGATCTTCTCAAGACCATATGACGGAGTTTCTTTATTACTTCCTGTGGAGTTTTTAACTCTAAAGGTTGTGTTCTTCAGTCCAGTTCATCAGGACCCACCCCCTGAATGTTGCTCAGAAACACCTGAATCAAATGAATCAATCGCCATCAGCTCATCACCAACGTCTGTTACTGACCTTTCACTTTGGGCCAGGTTTATATTCAGCAGAAATCTGATCCAATCAGAATCTTCAGTGACTATTTACATTACATAATGCATGTGATCTGTCTCATCCATGTTGATGTTCCCTAAGCCGTATGGTTGCCATGGTAGCATCCACGCATGAGAGTTTTAAGGTGAACTCTCTACTTGTGCAGCGAGTGCGTGGGGGAGCTGCAGAGCACATGTTCTACAAGAAACCACCAGGAAGTGATTTTTTTTCCATCATCTGTCCATGGACCGCTGCTGTCTTGGTCACGTTGACTGTTGACAACAAAACCCAAACAAGTAAACAAGCAAATAAGCAAATAATAGTGGTTTTAGTTCTCTGAACCCGTCACTTCTGTTCCTCTGGTAGACAAGCACATTGTTTATGTTGTGTTGGAAAAGATGCCAAAGAAGACTTGAAAACCCGTCCGAGAGACCGGATAATTTAAAATGAGAACGTGTGAAGCCATATCTTTTTGTGTTTTTAGTTCCATTTGGGAGGGAGTTTCAGAGAGGTGTTGACTGTTCAGACTGCTAATAAATCCATGTGGAGGCGATGTGCTCAAGATCTGGTTTGGGCTGCAGTCTGAACATAAAACATGCAGGGCCGTAGGTCCCGGTGGCCTGGACGGGAGAACCCGCGCTTACATTTTAAAAAGACGTATGAAATAAGGAGCCATGAAAGATATTTGGAATCATGGAAATTTTGAAAATCTTTACCTTTCAACTGTTCTCTTATGCAGGCGGAGTCAAAAGCTAAAATAAAAATAAAAAGTAACAAGCCTACGGTATATTGATCTTTTATTAAAAAAAAAGTCTGTTACGTCCAAACAAAGAAATTGATACAGTATATAACAACCGCACTTACAAAATACCACCTTAAAATCTGCCATCAACGACATAAAAGAACAGATTTGAGCTTAAACTGGGGCTTAATTATATTAGGAAAAAACATGGGCTGTGCTATGCTGTTGTTAAAATGATGGCTTTGAGATATAGACATAAGAATGTAATGGTTCCCAGAATGTGAATGTGGTTGATTTAGATACTGCAGAAAAAGATATAACACATCATTTGCACCATTTTTTGTTTTTCTTTGTTATTAACTGCACCTGAGAACAAGTGCTATACCAGAAATAAACCACGTCAGTAGCATGGAAATACAGCCTCTTGATTATTCTAGTGGAAGATGCTCATGCCCCCTTTTATTGGAGGAATTTAGGTAGAAATAATCAAATAGAGAGAAAAATTTAGAAAAAATAAATAAATAAAAATAGGCCAGTGAGTGTTCATCTGACTTATTAACATTCAAAACATGAGTGCAAGACTCAGAGACTAAAGACAAGGATTTTAATAGGAGTTTTTTGCTTTTGAACTTCTCATATTGTCCCAGTCATGTTACATCCTCAGTGTGTTGTGCACCTCCATCCTAAACTATGTTTATCTTCTGTATAGCCAGGAATATCAGAGGTCTGATTCATTTATATGTGCTGGGATATGTGCTTTAGCATCATTTTGTATGTGGACTGAACAATTACATGGATGATTAAATCTCTTTTGAAGGTTTGAGGGTTGGTGGAAGCAAAGTTGAAACCTTAACACAGATATAGACCAATATCCTTTGGGGTTTTTTTTGCTACACTTGTGGTTCATGTTCCACGTTTCCAGTTGATTCTTGGTTAGATGTAGGCAACAGGCCTCTTGTTTAGGATTAAGAAGAGCCCTTTCCTCTTTCCCTGTTTAATAAAAGATAAGATTTCATTTCCCCGTTAATGGAAGTGCACTGAAGTCTAATGGAGTATCATTAATGTTGAAAAATAACAATAATGGGATGCTAACAGAACAGCGAGCATTCTAATCAAGCGTCCCCGCTGAGGAGCAGGGCATGAGAGCAGGTCGTACAAAACAAAGCTCATCAACCTCATCTTTACTAAGAAAAATTACACCTCAGAAACAGTTGTGGAATGATTGCTGTGACCCGTCAGGTCTAATCTCTGGAGCTTGAGCGTGGCTCGAGCTTCAAAAACGTACCGCCACGCAACTCCCAGGGGGAGCTTTTGAGAGCTTAGCTATTGGAGGAAATACAATCTCCGCAGATTTGAGGTCTCAGGTTCAAACAGAGAATCTGGATGAGTTCTGCGGGTTCCATTTATGCTTTTTTCCCCTCGGACCTGGAGAAGCTGCTCCAGAACCACAGACAGAGTTATGAATATCACTTTTAAATGTGTTCTGTGTGATGACTTAACAGACCTTTAAATCATGTTTCTGTGTCGTATCTGATACTGTCAACTTGTAAATTACAGCACACACTTGATGTTTATTGACTACAGTCTCTGTACAGTCAATATTTAATGTCAGATATTAAATCTGCATGCATGTGTCTAATAACAGAAGTAAGGCCTGGAGAGGTCTAACCCTGATGTGGGGGTGTCAGAGAGAAGGCACGTATGAGCAAAATAGACTGAAAGAGTTAAGGAGAAGCACAACCCTGTGGGAGGGGGGGCGTTATCTGGGACGTTATCTGTGTCTAGTGAAAGCTGAGTGGATTGAGAGGAGCACAAATATGGAATTCTTCTTCCAAATGACAAAGCTACATCTATTACTTCATCTGAAACTAAAACTAAAATGAGAGTGGGTTTAGATTTTCCTGAAATGAAGTGATTCTAAGAGCAACAGTGACAGCAGGAGGGTGTGGCCAGGTTACTGATGCAGAATGACTGTCACAAAAATCTAATCTCCTCACTGACCACCTGCAGGGTAAAGACCTGAGTAATGACTCGCGAATGTATGTGAAAATACACGGGATTGCGCGCGCGTTATTGTGGAAAACTCCCATATCTGCGTCATTTGGACCCGCTGAACACGGACAGTGGCTGTATAATGTATGTTGATACTCCCTGCATAACGGTTTGTTGTAGTTTTTTTTTTTATTTTATACTATTAGCTGAGCTGTTTTGTTGAAAGAACATCCGAAACCAGAAGCAACAGAAATTGCGACTTATTTTTCAGTGGTTTCCATTCCACCTCGGCACTGTAGGTGTGTTCCTGGTTAAACGTGGAGTGGAGGTGAAGCCCGCAGGTGCAGGGCGTGGAGTTGTGTGTCTGCTGAACTAGCCGATGGCTCGGACGCATGAGCCAGACGCGCGGAGCTGTTATTACGCAGCGTGACCCGCAGCGCCGCGTGCGCGCCTGCTCCGCAGCGGTCCGTGCGCGCAGCGGGGCGCACAGCGGCTTCACCCGAATCCCGCTTTAAACTGGCACACCACAGTGAGGAAAAGGGCTTGAAAAACACAAATAAAACAGAAAAAAGGGAAAAGAAATGAATGTTTTTTTTTACAGCTAAGCCATGTCCTGCGTGCGTCAGAGGACTGCGCATCCATCCGGGAGGCAACACAGTGTCTGTTCTGAGTCCAAAACATCCACGCAATCTGCGGCTTTAACTCCACCTGCCACCCTGCGTCCCAGATAGCATTTCTTGTGAAATTAATCGCTTAAAAAATTCCTCAAAAACCAAACAAAATGACTCATTTGCACATTTTAGTTAGAAAGGTCCAGAAAAGATTCATTTGCGCGTATTTGGTATTTGGATACGCAAACGAGGCCCAGCACTCACCTGATGTGCAGACAATATAATTAGCTTGAAGAATGATCAGTATCTCCCAGATTACATCCATCCTCTGTCTTCATTCCACGCACATCACGCACGGAGTCGAGAAACTGGGTTTGTTCAGCCGCGCAAGTCCTGTCCTCCCAGCCCGGATCCCGCGGTACACCTTCCACCAGGTATTTTCCACAGCAGACATAAAGCAGGTGATCGAAGCCTGAGGACTGAGTGCTGCGCGATCCCACCACAAATGTGAATTAAAAAAAAAAAAAAAAAAAAAAAAACAGAAATTCCACAGATGGACAAATTAAGGGGAGAACTCCACCAGAAAAAGTGCCGAACAGAGCAAGACCCTCCTCGGATTTAGTTTACTTTCTCCCAGTGCGCGCTGGAATGGACACATCCATCCGTCCATCCATCCATCCGTCCAGCCATCCAACCCGCCGCTGATATCCCGTCCTCGCCGCACGCAGAGTCACGGACGACCGCCTCAGTCAGATGTGAGTGGGGTCGGTGCAGGGCAGGGGAGGAGGGGAGGAAGCGGAAAGCACTGCGTCGGGATGAGCTGAGGGCTCCGTCTAACAACTGGAGATGCCTCCCAACTCTGCAAACTCGTCAGCAGGTGACCAGCCTCCCGATCCACACTCCCCCGCGTGACTGAGAGCGGACGGTGTCAAGTCGAAGGGCTGAGCAAGGGTTTTTCCGGCAGGGGCTGTGAAAATAAAAGCATCAGCTTGTTGGCTTAGTTCGTTTTAAATCCGACTGCAGGGGCGTCAATTCAGTATGGCAAGGTATGGCAGCCGCCACACCTTGGCTTCAAGAGAAAATGTAAATGTTTGTTTTTTTAAATACATTTATGGAATTACTCTGTGTCTATTTGTATTGATTATTCTATTACTTAATACATATAGAATAACAACAAATGCAAATCAGAACAACATGCTCGATTTCACTAGTTATTATACACTGCAAAAACTCAAAATTTTAACAAGAATATTTGTCTTATTTCTAGTTAAAATGTCTAACTTTTAGTAAAAAAAAAATCTCATTACATTTAAGACAAGACTCAAAAACAACCATTTCCACCTGTTTCAAGTAGATTTTCACTTAAAATAAGTGGAAAAATCTGCCCATGGAACAAGATTTTTTTGCTTGTAATGAGAAGATAAATCTTGTCCCACTGGCAGATTTTTCTACTTATTTCAAGTGAAAATTTACTTGAAACAGGTGAAAATTGTCAAATAACAAGTTATTTTTCTGGTAATGACACTTGTTTTAAGTGTAATGAGATTTTTTGACTAAAAATGAGACATTTTAACTAGAAATAAGACAAATATTACTGGTAAGATTTTGAGTTTTTGCAGTGAGCGAGACTGCATTTGAAAAAGTTCCAATTTTCTTAACCACACAGATAAGCTCCATAGCAGACTTGTGTGATGAATATTTGCTGGACATGTTGATTGATACTCTAGTAAAGTTATGTGACTCGTAACCTTGCCATACCTTAACTTCGACTGAATTGACGCCACTGTCTGACTGTATAAGAAGAAGTGGACACACCCTCTCATGACGTCACCCATACGTTTTCAGAAGATGCTTTAGAAGCCTCTTTTCCTTTTACTGCCCAGCATCAAGTTGCAAGTGAATGAATGAATGAATGAATGAATGAATGAATGAATGAATGAATGAATGAAAGCTTTATTCCGAACATGAGAAAACATAAAAACAACACACGTCAAAGTAGTCAAAACAACAAAAAAAAATAAAACAATGTTACCATGTCCGAAAAGGAGTAGAAAGAAGTACAGTATGTGCTTATTTAATCCTACCCCTTCTCCCTTTCCTCTTCTCAGTAATTAACAATCCTCAGTTGATTTCAATATCCTGTCTTAACACATATTCACAAACTACTGCATATATTGTGTGCCAACACCTCATGAATATACATAGTTACATATTTACATTACATATGTACATATTTACAAACAAAGAAGATAAATAATGTAAGTAAACAAGTGACTAAATGATATGTGGAAACAACTGGTGATTGTCAAAGCCCTTCATCCTCCCTGTACCCTGTGAAAACCATCTTTTTGTACCGCTGTTTGAACTGGGTCATCAAGTGCAGACTGAACAGGACTGCAAGTCATTTTTTCAGTCATTTTGGTTTGGCTCAATGTTCACTCATGATTCTAGATAATATCACTTTGCATTCATTCTTATTTAGTCTGTCCAGACATCCTCATTTCAAGTGTTGCCACTTAAATGACAGATGAAACTAATTCTGCCGGCGCTGAAACAAGGGCTGGCAGAGGTCGTTTTGGGGCTGAAATCAGAGGGAAACGCTGCTTTTAGCTGAGCTTCGTCCTTTGACCCTTTTAGACCAACCCACAGTAAGTGGGTTCTTGGTAAAATTAACCCAACATAAAAAATCTCATTATCATAGAAGTTCTGTCAGAAGTCAGCTCTGCCAGCGACTAATCAAAAATCCACACCCCTAATTATACATAAATACATTGCTTTAGGCTATATCATTTTATGGGATGTTATTAAAAAATAAAAGGAAAAATAAATCACTTCACAGAGTTGTCATGGATGAGCTATCTAGCTGTGGCGACCAAAACCCCGTACCAGCTGTAAAGGTGGATTTTAACAGGCAGGACAAACCTACTTGGTTTGTACTGTTTTCAACTGGTAGGAGTTCAACGTTGCACTCATGAGGTCAGATGTGTCAACTAAAACACCCCTGAATTCAGACCTCCAGCTTGGAGCATTGGACATACCTCAGTGAACCCTGACTTCAGAATCAAAGACGGCTGCTACTCAAAACACCATTTCACTAGTAACATAAACATGTAAGCAGCTCAGGATTTCCTCTGATTTAATGTGGATAAAAATGAAAAAAAAAAAAATGTAATGCACAGTAAAATTAGCTATGTTTCAAAGATGGCAACTGCAGCCTAATGTATAGCACCTACGTTCCTCGGCCCTAAATGCCAACAGATGAGTGTATGCTTGCAGTTAATAATATTCATCCAGGATGTTTGTGTTGTTCTGTATTTACACCACCAAAGTCTAGGTGGCGTAAATACAGAACAACACTTTACAGCAGAAATAAACGTAGTCACATTCTGGTTCAAAACTTTGTACTAACCCAGGTTCTGCTAAACGCATCTGTACGTTTTTATTTCGCCTGGAACTGAATATTCAGCTGTAAACATGCTGGGAGGCACTGCTAACTTTGATTGACATAGGAAAGGCAAGGCAAGGCAGGTTTATTTCTACAACACATTTCATGTGCAAGACAATTCAAGGTGCTTTACATAAAAAAGATTTTAAAAACTGCTTTAAAGAGTTTAAACAGAGTTTAAAAGCAGAAATCAAAGACAGGCAAAGTTAAAAACACTAAGTCAAATGTGATGCAATAAATAAAGGTTGTAGAGCTTTCTGGTAGATTAGTGAAATGTGAAAGTAAATAAAATGTTTTGAACCTTGACTAAAAGCAATTGAGAATTTCAGCCTCCCTGATGCATTCTGGGAGTTTGTTCCACAGGTGAGGAGCATAAGAGGTGAATGATGCCTCACCATGTTTGGTTGAAAGTGAGGTGGCGTGTTCCCTTCGGCTTCCCGGGCAACACGTTGGCATGCAGTGTGAGGAAAAGCCGTGGGTCACGTCACACCTTCTGCAGACTGCAGCAGTGAGCCTCTCTGAAAGCTTGATGTTTGACTGGAAAATGCAAAGAAGAAGAAGAAGAAGAAGAAGAAGGTTACCAAGTGGACCAGTCACGCTGTCAAACCGACACGTGGAGCTCGGCATCAGTAACACGTAGGGTTTCCTGCTACGAAACTATGACGTATTTAATCGTGACCAGAACATATTTCCACGTCATTACAGAACGTGTCCATGATCATATGTGTGTGACATGTTTCTATTGTTTTGTATGGGTAAAATACCACATTGTGTCATAATGTAGTCTACTGTTCATAAATTATCCAACAAGGTTGCAGTAATTTGAAGATTTAAAAATCTAAAATTCAGAAATTCCAAATTCAAATTCCAAATTAAAGGCATTAGAGACAACGAATCATCTGGCACAGCATTTTGTTCCCTTTAAGTTCAACTGTAGGCTGGTTCAGATCTACTCATTAAAACGCCATTATTATGGTTTCTCAGTCATCTGGCGCGTCTTTCCCTGCGCTTTTATATTTCACATGAAGCTTGCCGTTTCCGGTGATGCTCGACCTGAATGCAGCGAATTTGACGCAGCGATACTTCGCTCTCCGTCTCACACCCTGCGGGGAATTCACAGCATCCCGAGTAAACGCGGGGCCCGGTGACAAAACTCGGGTTCAAGTGAAAAAAAAAACGTCATCTGAAGAGTGATGAAACGACTCCGGCCAACCAGACCCGCTCAGGAGGCTCCAACCGAACCGTGCGCAAAGACGCACAGAGAAACCAGAGCATCCGTCAGAATATGACTACTAAGTTAACGAAAGAGCCAAATAAGCGAAAATGTGCTCTGAGAGGCAAAGGTTTGGTGCAAAGTTTACAGTTCAAGATTATTCTAGGAACGCGTTCCGGCAGAGTCAGGTTCCATTTTCGGACAGCTGGTGGTCCAGTCTGACATCGGCCCGGCGCTGCGCTCCTGCGTGCGCCCTGCACTTTCACATGTGCGCATGCACGCTGGCCTGGGACACAGGTGGATGAAACACTGCAGCAAAAAGGGTCATCATCAGAGGTGGACAGAGTACTCGACCCCAGTACTTGAGTAAGAGTAGGTACTTAAGTATCCAAAAGTAAATGCTTTTAAATGTACTTTAAGTAAAAGTAAGAGTAAGAGTAAGAGTAGATTTCTTATTTTCCACATCAGTAAATTACTATATTTTTTATTTTTTATTTAGTTTTTTAATTTTGTCTGTGGTTTGTCTGTGCCCTCGTTTTTTACTCGGTCGAACTCAAACATTGAGTTAAGATACGGCCAAGGATTTTGTGAAAGTCCCTGCTCCGAGTCCTGCTCATTATCAGACTCCGACGACTCAGCGGATTGTCTTTCTTCTCCTGACGCAGGCGTAGCCATTGTTGCGGCTCTGTCTTGACAAACGCATGCTACTTTGGCGGTATCATTTTGAGGAGGCTTGACGTATTTACGCTTTACGTACATCCCAGTGGAGAGCGTGCACTGTGATAGGTCTCCTCCTTTGACAAAAACAGCTTGTGTCCAATAGGATTTTAGGGAAGAAGAAAAAAGAGCAGACCTGAAAGTAACGAGTACTTTTCAGCCTTCCTAGAAATTTACTCGAGTAAAAGTAAAAATATTTGTCTTGGAAATGTATTCAAGTAAGAGTAATAAGTACCAAAGACATCTAATACTCAAGTAAAGTACAAATCCTCTGGATATGTACTTAAGTACAGTACTCAAGTAAATTTACTCCATTACTGTCTACCACTGGTCATCATGCATGTAGTAGCAGCATTGTGTGTTTCATGGTCTCCCAGAGAGATGCAGTCCTTTCAGGAAGGTGCTTGAAGGCCACAGGAGATCCAGTGTTAACAAGAAAACACTCTTGACAGAGAAAGAGCTTCACACCAATGGAATCAGGTGTTTTGTCTCCATTGCTCTGACCTACATTCATTTCCTGGAGATGTAGCCAGACTCAGTCTGTAACTGCTTCCCTCTCACCTTTCGTCATGCCTTTGAGCTCGTGATTCATCCATAAACCAACTTTATCCATGTAGCGTAATCATGGTCAGATCTGTAACCCATCTTCCCCTGAGTAAACGCAGACTGCTCCTGTGCTGGTCCAAAACAGCAGCAGTGTTACATAAACTTAAAACCTAAACTCAGACTTTTTAAATTTCAAGCCTTTTTGAAGCCGGTTCCATGAAGGGTGGCGGAATTTTTAAAAGCTCTTTTCAGACTGTTTCCGTGTGAAAATTTCCCAACAAAGGAGGTTCAGATAAGGTTTTGGAGACAGTTTGACATTAAGGTAATTGTTCTGTCAGGTCGGATATTGTCACACTCAAGAAACCTCCACCAAGAGTCCGTCTTTGACGTCAGGATTCCTTTTTACTGAAGGTTTCTGATCAGCTGCACGAACATTATAAATTGGATTTACAGAGAGAAAATAACTACAAGCGTTTCAAGCGACTGGGACTTTACCTAGATTTCAGGAAGGGAACTACCAAATCTGACTCAATCTTTTGTCGGCTTTGGTTTGTGCCGTGGGCACTGACTGCAGGAATAGATCCCCAGAACAAAGACCCAAGCTTTCCCAGCTTCCCCTGCAAAATGTAGGACCTGAGATATGGAGAAAGCTGTCCAAGAATAGCTTTGTGCAAGAAAACACACCAATGATAGCATCTGTTTGTGGTGGTCTCTGTAACGGATCGTATCCAATGTATATAAGGATGCCTATTAATGGCATCACCATCATCACAAATGTTAGAGTGGTAGTTACAAGCTTTTTTTATTGCCTTGATGAGAAACAAGTCTTACTACTGAAATAAAAGGAAATTTTTGTTTAACCTTAACATTAATTGCTGGATGAGGTGTAAAGTTTTGTGGAAAAACTTAACATTTCTGTATTATATGTTTAAACCACTGGGTGAAGATCTGGGCTGAGACTGAGTGCATTAGATTATCATGAATAAAGACATGAGAGATGATCCAAGTTTTGCAGATTTTATACATCATTTGCATGCAAGTGGGTCAAAACGTACATCAGGCATCTCCATGCAGGAATAACCCAGAGTTAAAGGATGCATAGTATTTTCAACATCACAAAATGATGAAGACTAAACACTCCGATTCTCATAAACAGGTCACTGTGACGCCAGAGCTAAGCTTTCAAAGACTAAATATGAGTCTGCACGCTCTATACCCAGTCTAAGACTATATTTTCTGTCACATAAAGGATAAATGATTTATCTCATGTTACAAACATTCGTCAACATACAGTACCCTCAGTGGAACACTGATTCACTGATTCCTACACTTCCCCTGTGTGACGATCCATCCCAGATTCCTTGGAGTCGAGAGATGCTAATACCGCGTCTGGAAAATGTTCACACAAGGGTTTGTTTTTTTTGCACTAAAAGCTTTAAGTGCTTCATATTGTGGTGCTTAAAAAAGTTTGCCCAAAGTAAACTTGTCCATGCAGCATCAGGGGTTGATGAATGATGCTTCTTGGGGGAGAATGCAGTCCTGCTTAGGTTTGTGCCCTTTTTACAACAACACCAGGTTCATTGAATGGTTTAATAAAATCACTTACAACAGAAGGAGAAATACGTCAATCACCTCCAGTCGTTCTCTGAAGAACACTCAATAGATTTAGAGGCAAGACTAGCTACAACTATAGCTCAACAGGAATCCATGGACTGTGCATGATGGTGCTTAAACCAAACAACAGGCGCAAACAACACACAACAAATGTGCCACACTATGACAGACATGACAGTCCACGCGACATGTTACCTGTAAAAAAACAATAATTTCTATATAAAGTAAGATATTTGTTGATAATTAATTTGTCAATCTGTCTGTTCATCCAGTATGCAGTGTGTGTAAGTTGTTAACATCCTGTTTTGGGCCACCAAAATCCTAGGACCGACCTTGAAAACAATCTCACTTAACTATTTACTTTGCGGTTACAGTTGCTGCAGAGGAACAAATCATCCATGACATGAATATATGGTAAATGGTAACTTATACACTTACACTTATATAGCGCTTTCCAGCTGTATTCCTACAGCCCAAAGCGCTTTACACTGTAGACATTCACCCACACACGCACACATTCAGACACTGGTTGTCGGCAGAGCTGCCATACAACGGCGCTGGCCTGACAACCGGGAGGGAGCAACCGGGGGATTCAGTGTCTTGCCCAAGGACACTTTGGTGGACACAGGAGGAACTAGGGTTCGAACCACTGACCTTCACGTTCATGGGCGAACGCTCAACCAACTGAGGCACCTTCCTCATATACAGTAGATGCTCCGAGCATCTGCTGAGGTGGACAAATAATCAAAGATAACTGTAACGAGGCATCACCACAGTTTATGTTTTTCTGTTCGCTGCATGATGCTGCAGCAAACAGAATCATTAAAATAATTAGACCTTGTTTTCTGCTTGTCATTTTTTTATATAAAAATGCAATTAAACTAATTTTCAGAAATGAGGACCTTGCTGCCCACAAACTCTTTAATGGTGGTTTGTCTCTGTGGGGTATCGGAGCATCCTGTCAGTTGTGGAGCTGCTGAAGACCAGACTTTTCCCTCCCACAGCAAGCAGAAGTGTTTTGTTGCTTCATGATTTCATTGGCTTAATTTTTCCATCTCTGGAATTCACTGCTGCCCCCAGGAGCTCCAGACAAGTTTCCTTCCTTTTTCCATCTTACTGCTTTCTTTTGTTTACTTCTTTTCACGTACTGTACCTTCCTTTCTTCATTCATGGAGACGGTAGAGCAGATCTTGCAGAGTTGGAGATCACGAATGTTAAATAGCAGATCATTTTAATGAAATTGTAGCAACAAAGACAAGACAAAGCAGGGAAGGAGCTGCCACCACTGAACTGAACTGAGTGATTCAAGGTGCTTTACAAAAGACATTAAAACATAAATAAAAAGCTTTGGGACTGCAGTTCTGATGAAAATAGGTGCGTCTTCAACCTGGACTTAAGTGTTTCAGCATCTGAGGCTTACTGAGAATTTGTTCCAGACATGTGGAGCATAGAAGCTGAACGCAGCATCTCCATGTCTGGTTCTGACTCTAAGAACTGATAAAAAACCGGATCCAGATGACCTGAGGGGTCTGGAAGGTTGATACTGGGTCAGGACTGAGGTCCCTGATGTATTTTGGTCCTGGACCATTCAGAGCTTTATAGACCAGCATCAGAACTTTAAAGTTTATCCTCTGAGGGACAGACAGCCAGTGTAAAGACCTCAGAGCTGGACTGATGTGGTCCAGTGTTTTGGTCTTAGCAGCAGAGTTCTGAATGAGCCAATGTACTAATGCCCTCCTCTTTGGAAGCCTCCAAAAGTCTTGATGATCAAATCCTTCTTTTTTTACACATCCAAAAATCCAGCAGAAACTTTCACGAGTCAGAAATAACCATGAAAAGACCATATTTGAAAACGCACCATCAGTGTATCGATGACGGAATGAAATAGAGCGCAAGTTAATGGAATAATTAGAATTGAACAATGAACTGAATTGAGTGAGGAGCAATTTCCTTCCTTGTGCCGGCAGCAGAGAGTCCAATGTCAGCTGAATAACAATCGCACACCTGGAGTTAAAACAGAATGCTTTATCATGTGCTTCCAGGAGAGAGTAACCTTTGAAAGGGTCTTCTCAAAAGGAGCAGCTTTACATCACGCAGCCACACATTTCAGAGGAGAGACACCAGATGAGACTTGATGAATAAAAAGCATTGGGGTCCAAAGGGATGAGAAAAATGGCACTTGAAAGAAAAAAAAGGGCTGTGTACGGTATTGATTACCCATCATTCTCTACTTCCTGTCCAGCTTTTGTTACTTAGAACATCACAGGAGCAATAAGCTGGAAGGGATAAATTGAGGAAAATCACAGTATTAAGCTCTCATACCTTCAAACAGCTCAGCGTCTTCAGACAGAATTCAGGGTTTTCACAAAAAAAAAAAAGTAAAAGGTTTGATATTTCGTTACCAGGAAGGTACTTTTCACAGCTTTGGCTCGAGAGAACTTGCTGTGAAAACACAGCAAAAACAGCCCCACTAGAAATAAGCCTTATATTCCCAAATCTACTCAAATTGTCTTATATTAAGCAAAAATATTTCTGCCCATGGGGTAAGAAAAATATACTAACTAGAATTATTAAAACTAGAAACAAGCCTTTTTTGGCAATATACACACTTTTTCAATTCAAAGGCTTTACATATCAGAAAATAATTAAAATAAATAAAACACGTCTTTGAAATGAGGTAAATACAACCTCTGGTGTACAATTCATGACGTATTTCAGCATACTGTTTATTAAACAAGACCAGTAACATAATCTTCTAATTGCTTTCATTGGAATTAAGAGGGTAAGTAGCAGCCAGCTGCTGTGTTTGATTAACTGATAATCAACAAGTATTAACACCGCTATAAAAAGCAGAACATTTCACAGTTTACTGCTTTGAAGCACTCAGGTGTGTGCTAACACAATGCCAAGGAGGAAGGACATGAGCAACGATCTTATAAATTATTGTTGCAGCATATCAACCTGGGGAGATTTAATGAGGACATTTCCGGTCAACTCTACAATGACCAGTTCTACAGTGAGAAAAGATCAAACTCAAAATCTTTCAAGACATTTTACAATCTTCCCAGAGGTGCCCCTCCCAGTAAGTTCACCTCAAGGTCAGACTGTGCAACGCTAAGAGAAACCGTTGATAACTGAAGAGCTACATCTAAGGCTCTGCTTCAGTTGGCATGATAAATGCTATCGTTTATGATGACAGAATTAGAAAAACAATATGAAAAAATATGGTTTGTTTGGAAAGACTGATAGGGGAGGGGGAGACTCTCCTCTCTGAAAAGAGCATCACAAAGGCACAAATGAACAAACCACAAGACTCATGTAACAATATCCTTTAGAAAGACTTGGTACACATTTTTCCTTAAAGAGAGTTGTTTTAAAAGCAGCAAAAACCGTTTTTTTGTTTTGTTTTCATGTTAAAGTGTCAAGGATGTATAGGATTAAGTACAAGCACATCAGAGGAACAGCTCTGTTTACATGTTGGAAACAAAGTCTGTAAATTGAGCTGGCAGGCAAGTGAAAAAGGAGAAGACGACCAAAGAGGAGATTTCTCAGTGTGGTGGTAAGCTGTGTTTCTATTAGTGAGTGTGTGCAACGAAAACCTACAAGGCTAAAAGTGTAATAGGGTTGACCTCGTCCTTGGTCCTTTCAGCTGTTATGTCTCAATTTACAGTAATAAAGTCTGTAGGACATACTGACTTAACAAACCACCACGTCATACCAACTGGTGGCAGTAGTGGACCACCTTCCATGTATGGCAACAGTAGAAGAAGAAGGAGGGAGTAGAACCTATAAACACCTCAGTTGAAACAGTTTTTTTGGGGCCACTCAGTACATTACCCAAGGCAGGGATGTTTTAAGCCCAATAAAAATGTTCCTGAGCTCTCATGGTCCCACTAGTAGAGACAGATGTTAATGACTTAGGTAAAGCCCCATTTCCACTAAGCGGTTCGGTACGGTTCGGTATGGTATTTTGTGTGCTTCCATTATAAAATGGTCCTCATTGTTTGTAGGTCCATAGAAAAATGGCATGGTACGGTAAGGGCAGAGCTACTGGCATCATACAATACTATCCTTTGATCAGTGGAGAGAAAACGTCACTACAACGTGGCAGGGTTTGTACATACGAAGTACCAAAAGCCAAGCGTAACAAAAACGAGCTGCTGGATGACCTCCATGTTCCTATTGGCAGCATCTCTATGGTAGCTTGGCTTTTGTTTTACTATGATGCCATGCTAGGCATTTGGTCAACAGCCCACAGGCGCCATGGTGGTCCGACTTTCAGTGGAAATGCTCACTTGAATTGATTGGGCAATTCTAAACCGCACTGAACTGTACTGGACCATACCGAACTGCTCAGTGGAAACAGGGCTTAAGACACAGAAGACGGAGTGAGATGGAAAAACATGATCCGCAGTGGTGACTGCAAAAGAAGAGCCAAAAAAATAGAATTTCACTTTAATTTGAAAGAATATTTGATTACTCTTAAAAAGTGTTGCCTAACTACTGGATGTCTACCAAACCCACTATTGGCAAGAACAATCCAAATTAAAGCTGCAAGCAGCGATGAACGGGCCCTCGCACGTGCAATTTGCATCAATTAAGGTCAAGGACTCAAAACTAAGTCCGATGACACCACCCACAACTCTTTATGTCAAACCATTCAAAAGTTATGGCAGAAAATAGGAACTATGAAATATCGACCAATCAGAAGAAGGGGCGGGGATAATTTTCACCAATTATGGTCAAGGACTCAAAACCGAGTCCGATGACACCACCCACGAGTCTATGTCAAACCATTCAAAAGTTATAACAGAAAATAGGGACAACCAATCAGAAGAAGGGGCGGGGCTAATTCCGGCCAATGAAGGTCAAGGACTCAATACCGAGTCCGATGACACCACTCTTTATGTCAAACCATTCAAAAGTTATGGCAGAGAAAAGTTTTCTAGAGGGTTGTTGAGCCATTAGGCCACGCCCATTAATGCAAACCATGAAATATCAAATTTATCACCAGGCCTGGCTGGCGTGCAAAATTTGGTGACTTTTGGGGAACTATCAAATATGGACCAATAAGATGAAGGAGGGGGCGCGCTTTTTGGCGTCTAGCGTCTCCACGGTAACGCTTTTGACTGAGAAAAGTAATGCGCGTTGTCGCAGGATCTAGATGCTCATTTTGATGTATAACACACCTGGGTGCACGTTACGGTTTGGGCTCTGAAGCGGCTGAATAAATGGCATAAATTTCGCCAAAATGACACGATTCATTCAAAATGGCCAACTTCCTGTTCGTTTTCGGACATGACGCGAAGACACTTTTCTTTAAGTTGCGACATAATAAAGGTGTGTACCGATTTTCGTGCATGTACGTCAAACCGCATTGTGGGGCTGGAGGCACAAAGTTTTCTAGGGGAAGCTGTTGAGCCATTTTGCCACGCCTATTAATGCAAACCATTAAATATCAAATTTATCGCCAGGCCTGGCTTGCATGCAAAATTTGGTGACTTTTGGGGCACGTTTAGGGGGGCAAAAAGGCCCTCCTTTCGTCAGAAGAAAGAATAAAAAAAAAAAATCCTACAGATACAATAGGACCTTCGCACTGTAAGTGCTCGGGCCCTAATTAAAGCTGCAAGCAGCGATGAACGGGCCCTCGCACTCATGGCCCCCGCCCCCCATAAGCATATCAGAAATGACACCACCCACGACTTTCTATGTCAAACCATTCAAAAGTTATGGCAGAAAATAGGAACTATGAAATATCGACCAATCAGAAGAAGGGTCGGGGCTGATTTGCACCAATTATGGTCAAGTACTCAAAACCGAGTCCGATGACACCACCCACGAGTCTTTATGTCAAACCATTCAAAAGTTATGGCAGAGAAAAGTATTCTAGGGGGCACTGTTGAGCCATTTTGCCTATTAATGCAAACCATTAAATATCACATTTTTCGCCAGGCCTGGCTTGCGTGCAAAATTTGGTGACTTTTGGGAAACTATCAAATATGGACCTATCAGATGAAGGGTGGGTGCGTTTTTTGGCGTCTAGCGTCGCCACAGTAATGCTTTGACTGAGAAAAAAGTAATGTGCGTTGTTGCAGGATTGAGACGCACATTTTGATGTATAACACACCTGGGTGCACGTTACGGTTCGGGCTCTGAAGCGGCTGAAGAAATGGCATAAATTTAGCCAAAATGACGATGATTAATTCAAAATGTTCAAAATGGCCGACTTCCTGTTCGGTTTCGGCCATGGCGCCAAGAGACTTTTCTTTAAGTTGCGACATGATACAGGTGTGTACCGATTTTCGTGCATGTACGTCAAACCGTATTGTGGGGCTTGAGGCACAAAGTTTTTTCTGTCTGGACCATTCAGATGAAGGGTGGGTGCGCTTTTTGGCGTCTAGCGTCGCCATGGTAACGCTTTTGAAAGAGAAAAGTAATGTGTGTTGTCGCAGGATGGAGATGCACATTTTGATGTATAAAAGACCTGGGTGCACGTTACGGTTCGGGCTCTGAAGCGGCTGAAGAAATGGCATAAATTTCGCCAAAATTACACGATTAATTGAAAATGCCCGACTCCCTGTTCAGTTTCGGCCATGCCGCCAAGAGACTTTTCTTCAAGTTGCGACATGATACAGGTGTGTAGCGATTCTCGTGCATGTATGTCAAACCGTATTGTGGGGCTTGAGGCACAAAGTTTTCTAGGGGGCGCTGTTGAGCCATTTTGCCATGCCCATTAAAGCAAACCATTAATAATAAACATTTTCGCCAGGCCTGGCTTGCGTGCAAAATTTGGTGACTTTTGGGGCATGTTTAGCGGGGCAAAAAGGCCCTCGTTTCGTTAGAAGGATAAAGAATAAAAAATAATTCCTACAGATACAATAGGCCCTTCGCACTGTAAGTGCTCGGGCCATAATAACTCTGGACTCCCGAGTCGGACGTCTCTAACAATAACTGTGTGTTATGTTTTCAACACTTTGTCACGCATCAACAACAATACTCACAGAGCTACAGTGGACGGCATGCAAATAAGTTCATTTTAAACTGTAAAAACTGCAAAAGTTCCTTTGTGTGACTTTAAACAATTCATTAATTCTCCAATTTCTCCATATATTTGTTTTACAGTCTGCTCTCCATCTCCAACACATCCTTGCTTTTTGGGGAATATAATGGGCACCCAAAATGTAAGGATCGACAGGTATTTCATGTTTCCCAAACTGTCCTAAACTGGTGAAAATGAACCTGCTAGTAGTCCTCGAATTTAATGTTTACAAATACCAGCTGATGATGTTTCTCAGGCTTCCCCCCAATAACATGAAATACAGAATGGATAAAACCCTCTCCAGTCACATCAAGAAGGCTATATGTGAGACATGTCAGTTCATTTCATGTCTTGGCAAGATTCCTTACCCTCACTCACAATTAAAAGTTTCCTAATTCCTTTTTTCAAACTCTACTCCAGATACTTGGGGGCAGGCAGATGTTAGGATTGACTCCAACATGATCAAGGGTGTATCCTCGCTTTGAATGATCCAATTAATATCATGGTCTCTTTAAATTCGTGGAAACATGTAGGCATGCCTTCCAGGCCATGCAGTTTAAAAACATTACACAGCAGAGAAGAATTAGTAAAAAGCAGACCTAGTTTGCACCAAGGTGATATATTGTTATCTCATGTTACCAGTGGAAACATGCCAGGAGCTCTGCAATGTCAATAAAACTTTTAGGCAGGGGACTGACTGGTATGGGATAGTTTGGGGTGATAAGAAAACACATCCTACAGAGATGAACAGTGCACCATCATGAGGCATGTAACAGTTTCGCATAATACAGATGTGGTCAAATGTTTTGGTACCCTTCCATGAAGGAAAATCCCCAACTTAACACAAATAAGACTTGTTTTTGATGAAAGTAAATATTTTACATCTTTAGAACAATCAAAAATGCTATTAACAACAAATGATACCCACAACGTTTAGCACCAATAACTGCCACCATGGATATCTGTGGCCCAGATTCAAAATTCATAAAAAGCTAAATTAATAGAAGGAGCCTAGGAAAGAAACAACAGATTGCATCAAATCTTCACCTTAGTGCAATCCCCCATCTTGAGCCAGCGTGACGCGACAGTAGAGTAAATGCCTGACTAACAGGACTGAAAAACCTCCTGTGGAACCAGACCTGGAGAAGGGAGTGATCTGCCTTGGCCAGCAGGGGGTCCAATCGGTCATGAGACAAACCAGCCCCAAACCATAACCACCCTGTCTCTGTGTTTCTTAGTGAGTCTGTGTTTTTTGTAAGCTTCATGTTAATGTCTGTGCCAGTGTTGTCTCACAAGTCCACAAGGACATTAGATTGGCTGCGCTTTAATTATGATCTGGGATTCCTCTTGGGATTTCATTGATGGAGCTCATTCCAACAGATGGTGCGATCAGATGGTGATGCACGTTGAGTTTAGAGTTCAGCTTGTATGTCTGGATGTTTTCTTTGCTTTTTGTTAACTGTGCACTATTCTTTTAAGCAGCCGTGGGTTGAATTTCCTCTTGCACCCATGTCCTGGGAGGTTTACCACATCCCCATGGACATATTTCCTCCCATCCTAGGCAGATGAATATGAAGCTGCTTGTAGATGGTCTAAAAGTCTTGACATTTAACATGTTTATGATTTTTTTTTCTTTCAGAGCTGCTCAGACAACTTTCTACTTGACTTCAATTTTTGGTCACAGATTGGTATTCTTCCCCCGGAGTGGTTGTGTTTTACAAACACACTACAAAGATATCTGTAGTTCATCCATGAGGAAAGTGGTAAACTGTTAATGGCTGCCCTTAAAATCAGAGTAGTAGTCCAATCTTCACATTGAAGAGATGAGACAAGGAACGCTGACTAGACAAAGAAAGGAAAGAAAAGTTTTTAACTAATGAAACACCACCTATTGAATAAATGGAAATTCACATTATTCCATTTCAAAGGATCCTTGCAGTTTGACATCGATGGGGTTATCTAAAGCTTGTCTGGAGCTTTTTCAGCACTTTTTTCACGTTTTTAATGAGGATGATTTGCAGTGAATCACAGTTGAGTTGTCAACATCAATTCCTTATATTCACAACTACTGAACCTCTGTTTGAAACATCTGTAGGTTGTGAAAACACACTCTTGGAGCAATGAATACCTGAAGTGATGACACATACACACACACTGGAGGCAGTTAAACACACACCCAAAGCACTCCAAGTTCCTTCAGTGACGCTTCAGCTGTGATGAAGTAATTAGTCTTTTGATTATAAAATGAGCAATCTCGTTTCTGGACCTCTTATAGAAATTAATCACTTAGTTAAAGTGGCCATATTGTACTGTACTATGTGTGACTTGTCTGCAGTATTACTGAGATTAATTATTATCTTAGACATGACCAGAGACTCAAAGAAACAAGATGAATGTATGCAGTAGTTTTCCTATGCACATTATTCAGTTTTCTCTGAGCCTAAAATGTTTCTTTTTAAACAGTTTTTTTCTAATGTCGGCTCTCTCTGATGTCATCCAGGATAGAATTTCTTCATGCATTCCTTATATTCTCCAGACAGGTTTTATATTAGATAAATATAAAACACATAAGGAAAATAGTCCACAAGAACAAGAGCCTTAGCATTCAGTTCAAAAGTAGAACTTTACAACTGCACAGCGAGGTTCTGGTATCCCTGTGGCTCTGTTAGGATCTCTAAAACATCTTGTTTTAGTTTCCAAAATGACTTTCCAAAATGTGTTTTGCTTTGTTGGTTTTGAGAGAGGGTTTACCAACCATGAATTAGTTGAAGTAGTGTAATAAACCAAGTGTATTTTTTTTTTCTTCTTTTCCAAGGACTACTAGAGCTGAAAATTGTTGCCGTGTTTATGCTGAAACTTTGAGCCTGAACCACAAGTATTAAGTATAATGTCTGTTTTATGTTGGTATCTGGTGTGTGGGCATTTAAGCGTAAACATTGTGGGAACAGCAAGTATGCAAAAAAAGAAGAAAAAAAAAATCACTCAAGTGTATCTAATGCTAGAGAAAAGAAAATCAATTCAACTAGAATTGAAATCATGACAGTTTCGATTGTTGACATCCAAATGGAGACCCAAGTTGTTCAACAGAATCATTACAGTAGCTTTTTTTTTCAGCTGTAGATGTTTTCTGACTCTTGCTGCATTTCCAACTTCTAAACTTATTAACACATGCACATACATAAACACATACAAAATACATGGACATGGACTGAGAAATGATATAATCTGTTATGTTAAACATCATCATCATGTACTGAACATAGCATCTAGGAAATAGCAGTTACTGTTGTTCATCATGCTGTCAAATTTTATATCCTAAATTGGATTTTGGCCTCACACATGTGTGGACTTAGTGTGCATAGCTCCAACTCACAACAAAGGACATCAAAACACCTTACACAGAAAATGAGTGAAATACACTCCAATTAAGGACAGTCTAGTTGGATCCAATTATAATCCAATTAATTGCCATTGATTCAAATTATATTCAATCAAAAAAAAAAGAAAATCAAGATTCCTAATTCACATAAAATCCAATTCTTACATGTAGTGGGGCAAAAAGGTATTTAGTCAGCCACCAATTGTGCAAGTTCTCCCACTTACAAAGATGATAGAGGCCTGTAATAGGTAAAAGACTGAATCTCCAATAGGTAGCAGCTTGGTGTGAAGAAATCAAATGTGGGAGCAATTATTAGAAAATGGAAGACATACAAGACCACTGATAATCTCCCTCCATCTGGGGCTCCACGCAAGATCTCACCCTGTAGAGTAAAAATGATCACAAGAACGGTGAGTAAAAATCCCAGAACCACACGGGGGACCTGGTGAATGACCTGCAGAGAGCTGGGACCAGAGTAACAAGGTACCATCAGTAACACACTACGCCACCAGGGACTCAGATCCTGCAGCGCCAGACATGTCGCCCTGCTTAAGCCAGCACAAGTCCATGCCCGTCTGAAGTTTGCTAGAGAGCATTTGGATGATGCAGAAGAGGATCTGGAGAATGTTACATGGTCAGATGAAACCAAAACCGAACTTTTTGGTAGAAACACAACTTGTCGTGTTTGAAGGAGAAAGAAAGCTGAGTTGCATCCAAAGAACACCAAACCTACTGTAAAGCATGGGGGTGGAAACATCAAGCTTTGGGGATGTTTTTCTGCAAAAGGGACCAGGACGACTGATCCGTGTCAGGGAAAGAATGAATGGGGCCATGTATCGTGAGATTTTGGGTGAAAACCTCCTTCCATCAGCAGGGCATTGAAGATGAAACGTAGCTGGGTCTTTCAGCATGACAATGATCCAAACACATCGCCCGGGCAATGAAGGAGTGGCTTCATAAGCTTCATAAACATTTCAAGGTCCTGGAGTGGCGTAGCCAGTCTCCAGATCTCAACTCCATAGAAAATCTTTGGAGGGAGTTGAAAGTCTGTGTTGCCCAGCAACAGCCCCAAAACATCACTGCTCTAGAGGAAAGCTGCATGGAGGAATGGACCAAAATACCAGCAACAGTGTGTGAAAACCTTGTGAAGACTTACAGAAAACGTCTGACCCCTGTCATTGCCAACAAAGGGTATATAACAAAGTATTGAGATTAACTTTTGTTACTGACCAAATAGTTATTTTCCACTATAATTTGCAAAAGAAGGTGATTTTCTGGATTTTTTTTTTCATTTTGTCTCTCATAGTTGAGATATACCTGTGATGAAAATTACAGGCCTCTGTTATCTTTTTAAGTGGGAGAACTTGCACAACTGGTGTCTGACTAAATACTTTTTTGCCCCACTGTAAATAAAAAAAAAAATAGCCTAGCTCGGGAACTTGGGTATTGAACTTTCACTTCAGTGCCCTGATCAAGCATTAGGGAACCGTTTGCGGGGAATTGTGTCCATACACGAGCCTTTAGCTCCGCCAATCACAATCATCCAGGAATTCAACCAATCAGAACACACTTAAGCCAAACTGAGTTTTTCAGAAAGAGTGCCTCCTTGGGATTCTTCAATATAATAATGACATGCTGTTGATTACGCTGGGTGCCAGGCAACTCTACAGATACCAGAGATTAAAATTAGACATGTGAAAGTTAGCATAATATAGCCACTTAAATGCCACCGCAAATGCACAGGTGCCATCTTTGTCGCACAATTGGTATCGGCATTGCTATGAAAATTTTCCATTTCAGTGTGTAAGATTTCCCTGGGAATAAAAACTGTCTTGCCAGCTGAAGGGTGGTGTGAACACCATTTGTTGAGTAAATGCTCACTAAAAAAAAAAGCAAAAGCAAAATTTTAATGTTTCTTTTCCTTTTGGTTTAGCAGTAAATTTGCATTAATTGTTCCAATTTTTAACTCAGAGGAGGTGAACAAAAAGTTCCAGAAAGTAAATATGAGAGTTAAATGGCAGCAAGAGTAAACAGCATTCCTGCAAATCTCATCAACCAGAACAGGACTAATCCCTCATGGTTTGACAGCCTCTACTGTAGACTCATCTTTTGCAGGTACGTCTGCACTTGCAGGCCTAATCGATTTTCTTGTCGTTAAGAAGCCAAATTTATGCAGATGAAAGACACTAATTATGCTCACGCCGATGTGTTGGAAGTATGACTTGGTTGTTAATGAGAAAATCAAACATGTTTCAAGACCAGTCAGGATTTTCTCGTTTCTTCGGTGTCTTATCAGAAACAGAGAAATTAAGACAAAGAAAAAGGAGATTAGCAGCAGAGAGGCAAATTCCAACATTTAATTTGAGCTAATCAGGATTCATCCAGCACATATCTGCTCAAATATTGGAAGACTTTCCTATTGTTAAACCTGGGTTTTGTTTCTCTTGTAAGGACAGACATATAGCCGCTGTAAGAGAGACAGCTTTGGTCTGGACTCAGAGAATCACAGCATCCATCACAGAGAATTTAAATGGCACCATCAGGGGATAATTTACTAGACACACTAAAACTGAAATAAGACAAAGCAATGTGTCCGAGCTCATCATTCACAACACTTTAAATCAGCTCTGGTTGGACCAGATTTCCTGCCTCAATGACGGGAGCTCCAGCTTTGTACCCGTGAACCCCCCCCCCGCCGCCCGGCGACACAGACGGACGAGCCGCGATTCCGACGGATGGAACCGGCCCCCGTGCGCAACGAGGCAGCGTGTAGAGGCTCCGTGGTCAGGCACTAGTGAGCCGGCGTGAGGCGCCGCTACTGTCCCCTTTCTTTCCAGAGTTGGAAGCAGAGAGAGAAACGAGGCCGCCTCGGACTGGAACCCCCGGCAGAACCCGCAGCCCCAGATCCGGAGACCGGAAGGCGTGAGGTTTCATGTGTTTTGGGCGATCAGTTTAACCTAAAGCGGTTCAGAGATAAATTGGTGTTTAAGGTTGTTTACCATATGTATATTACTGTGTAACGCCGGCAACTACCGGCATTATTGTTTGTTTATTTTGTGGCGCCATTTTCGCCAGTTATTCACGGTTTAAACGCCGTATTTTGCCATCCCGTCTGATTGCACGTGGTGACGAGGGCGCAGCCATCTTTAAATGTCTTGTCGGCCACGTGCAGCCACGTTGTTTTGGAACACAGATGATCGGGAGTTTTGTATCACGTGTTTATTGTTTTGGATTTCTTTTCCATTCATGCAGTTGATGTTTTATTCTTGTTGTTGTTCTTGATGATTAGTGTTTTATGTTTTAACGTAGTGTGCCGTCAGAATTTATTTGGGGTTTACCATCTGCTTGGTACCTGGATGTAAATAAATTCTGATTGATTTTAATGAGAGAAGTTGTTTGTGTTGTTTACACATATCTCGTCACAATGGCTGTTTGACAGAGCTAGAGCCGAACTGGTAATTGCCTTCAACAGTTATTCTGTAGTGATAATAGTCAAATTTACTACTCTGCAGGATAATATCTATTTTTGAGACTGATTTCTTTTGTTAAGTTATCATTTTCCTAGTTGAATCCTAGGTGGTGCCCCGAAAATAATTAAGTAATTTTGAATAATTCAATTTGATAAGTAATCTACTTTATTAATTATTAATAATTGTTAAAGGATAATTATTAATAACTTTTGATAACTGAACAGCACTACTTGTTGCACAACACCAACATGTTATACAGGCATAAGCCAGAAGGCGAGGCTTTCTGTTTACTGGACAATCTATGTTCCTACCCTCATCCGTGGTCACGAGCTCGATGGCCAAAGACAGTTTGATCTTCATAGAACTCGATGACTTCTACAGAATTACACTGAAGGACTATGCTGACCAGTTGGCTGGGGTCGTCACAAGGATATTCAACCAGTCCCCTTCACAACCTGCTGCCCCCATCTGCCTCAAGTCTTCCACCATAGTCCCTCAATCAAAAAACACCATCAGCCGCCTCAGCAACTACCAGCCAGTTGTACTCACCCCTGTGGTGATGAAGTGCTTTGAAAAACTGCTATGCAGTCATATCACATCTGTTCTCCTCCCACTTATTACCCATGGAAATTATTTTATCGAGCAAAGATGCACTTCCAAGATGAGCAGAACCACTGTTAGTTAACATTCAGATACACCTCTAATTGGCTCATGTGACTTATAAAATGCACCATTGTCTGCCCTTTTTGTAAGTTTTTGATGTGACTTTTGCTCACAACTTCCTGTCTACATCACTGAACTCCTAAAGCCTTGAACAGAAACAGTTTCATTGGTGTTAGACATTTAGCCACTGAAAAACTGACACCATGTTTTGAGCAAACATGGTTTTGCATAAAGCAATATAACATACCATTGAACCTTCTTTAAAAATATTTGTTCCCAAAATATAACATGATTCTATTCAACTCTTTTTAAAATTGTTGGATATTAAAGAAGCCTTTTCATACTTTCAGAATACTTTATTTGTTCCCCAAGGGAAATTCTATCTGTAACAGTGGTCTATTTAACCAACACAAAAAAAGACCAGGCTATAAACATTTTAGCAGTGTGATGTACATCCTTGCAATATATTGCAATATTCCTGCAGCAGCAGTTCTGCAGAGGCTTTCATATTGATGAACCTGTGAATGATCTTTGGATCATCTTCTAAAGCTACTCAGCATACAATCACCAAATGGTATGTGTGAAGGTTTCTCAAATACACATTCTCAAAAACCCGACATTGCTGTTGTCAAACTTTGAAGCAATTCTCATAAATATTAGATATTTAATAGATACTTAATAGAAAAAGTAAGGAATTAGGAGTGCTGCAGTCTTTTGAATCTGATGTTTCAGAAGCACAAAGAATATTGAGGACCTGAGGGTTGGGCAGAAAAGGGGTGGGTGCGCGTCGCCGCGTACCCTACGGCGTAGGCTCTGCATCGATTAAACGCCGAACCATAATTCAGGCTTAAAGCATGAACGCTCATTCGGCTGCTCACCTCTCTGTACCGCACGTCTGTAAATTCAAAGGGAAAACACGACGCATGCAGTGAAACCTTACGAATGTTTTTGAGAGAAGCACATTCTGACAGTATTTTGGACGACTGAAAGCATATTCACGGAAACTGACTGACCTGTTTTGCATGAAGACGAAACAATTACCATTAGTGGTTCTAAGCCGGCAGGTATTTCTGGTGCAGTGGTTATTTTTAACTGTTCCCCAATTTGCTGATTGAAAGATGACGTTTAATGATTATCTAACCATTTTTTGTTATTTTTTTCCTGATTTCCATGAGTGGCATTGTTGCTTTTTAACCCCCTGGAAGAATTAAACGGGTGTCTTTGCTTCCTCATCGTGTCCTTCTCTCTTTCATGTGTCTGTCAACAAATGAGCCAGTTCCTCAAATTAGAAAGCGCATAATGATGTGAACAAAATGGATAAACAGAAATGAAGAAAAATCAGTTCTTTAGCATTTTATACGTTGTGGGTTTTTGGTTATGAAAAGCTTGTCTTTAACTTAGCAGATGAGAGTGGTGAGGGTTACCTGCAATCCTGCAGAGACTACAGTTTGTGCTGACATGTAAGATGTCAGTCGCATCGCATGAACGCTGTGATGTAAATGATGCGCTCATTGTCAACAGAGCCTATTCTAATTTATGCTGACTTCAGGCAAAGCCATTGATCACTTCAGGACCATAAGGACTAAAAGTAATACATGTATTTTCAGCCTCCCAAAGTGTCGCTAAAATGCAGAGTCAGCATCCATTTACAGGTTGAACAGTGAACAGGGTTCGCTTCCAACACGACCTGAACATGTTGGATGACAGCCTACATTAGAGGACAGGTATACATTTGGTGATGGCATGCCATTTACAGTATTCGTGACATAACGTAGCATGTAATATTTACAGTTAAAATTGTAAGCTGTGGTTGCAATAGCAGAAGCAAAGCAATCATATGTTCTCATTGACCAACTTTCTACAAGGAAATTGCAAAGATTCAGGATCAGAAGCATTATTGGATGGCTCAGATCAGCTATGATGAAGACTGATAGGAGCCGGTGCTGAGGCTGAGAGCTGTGGAGGTGTCTGGTCCCTCTCTAATTCTCTGTGTTTACCCTGACAGGATGTCTTTAATACGAAGACGTGGAGTGAGCCAGCGGTAGGTCCAACAGTTTGCGCACCAGTCTGTTGGGGAGGATGGTGTCGAATGCAGAGATGTAATTTCCAAGGAGCAGTAAAGCAGAGATCCAGGTGGGCCAACATAGCATGGAACAACATAGCAGTGTCCTCTATGGTTCTTTTCCCCCTATAAGCAAACTGGTGTACCAAACTGTAGGGAAACAATGAGATGAATAAAATGTGGGTAAATTATAGGAAAAGTGAAGTTAGTACAGGAGCCACGTTACTCAACAGGTCCCCAACAGGTTAGCGCCCCGTGTAGAGACTCGACTCCGTTTGAGCCCTGAGAGCAGGAACCCATCTCGAGTTATCCTGAGCAATGACATGAATATGGTGGGAGTCCAAGAATAACCTTGAAAATACACCAATGACGTAATCCAGGAGGGGACAGGGTTGACCAAACACGAGCACATTTGAGTAAGAGAATAAGAAATCATGAATAATAAATCAGATCTTCTGCCTGGTAAGTCCATCACCCTGACCAAACACAGCCACAAGCTTGAGTTTTCGTACCAATAAGCTGAATATGAGGTGTAAATAAATAATTATCTATGACTATTCCAAGATATTGATCATGAGATGCCGTTTCAACAACAAAGCTCTGGCTGTAGGGTCAACTCCTTGGCGCTCCCAGTACAGCCCAGCACCAAGTGGACACTGGATCCTGGAGTCACAGGTATTGAGTTTTATCACCGATGTCCAGCTCATTTTTCACCTGAAGGTTAATAATATTTCCCAAGACGAGTGCACCATTGGAGGAGTTTATTATAGCTAACTTTACTCGCCTCACTGCGCCAACAGCTCAAACATGGCAGGAGCTGCTCACACCATGAAAGTACAAGCTGTACAAATCGTTTTAGTCCACAGCTGGAGGTTTGCTCAATTATTTATTACCTGCAGGGTCTGTTTGTTGTTTCCTATCTATGTAGCTCAGTTTGCTTAATGGTAACTTTGTCCTGCTGTTGTTGTGGTTCATTTAAGATCCGGCAGATATATCGGCGTCTCAGAGCAGACGACACTAATCATTACTGTTTACATTTTGAAATGTAAATGTTTTTTCCTCAGGGAAAATTTAAACCATTCATGTTTGGCTGAGTGGTTCATTTTTCTGTAATGTCACAAACTCAGAACGCACATCAGACTCTAAACGTACACACCGAGTCAAGATTTTCCTCTTCCCTCTTCAGATATTTGTGGCAAAGTGACAATATGCTTCTGCTTTCAGCTTAAAACTGAAAGGTGACATTGAACAGGATAGAGTCAAGTTGCAAAACCGGCGCACCTACGTTAATACCTCACATCTGATGATTAAAAAGTGCAAGCAGCTTACCTGTCCATGACCTTTCATCATAAAAGGAATGTAATCGGGGATAAAACAGGACAACACAATTATGACAAGCACCTGCGGGTCACCCTGCCACGAAGCAGCCAGAGACCTTTCCTCCCGAAAGTTACTGACTTTTTACGGACGCATTCATTTCTCATCTTCCACCGACACGGGGAAAAAAATCTGAAATAGTTAACTCTGTAGTAGTAGTAGTAGTAGTAGTGTTTATTTCGAATATGAATCATATAAAAAAAGAAAGAAAATAAGACAATCGTCTTAACATGAGACATAACAAAGTACATATTCGAAAGGGAGTGAGAAGAAGTAAAACTTATAAACTCTCACCCCCTCTCCTTAAATATGACTAGCTAACACATGCGAACATAACATTATGCAAACATAATAAAAAAAATAATATAAATAAAAAAAAATAAAAATAAAAATAAAAAAACAAAAACAATCAAAAGAAGACAATAAAAACATTGTAGCAACATAAACTACTGACTAGTGTAAGAAAATAAGGATAAAAATAGATAAATAAAAAATAAACACTGTATCATTGCACCCAAGCATTTTGCTCATCCCTGTACCTCTGAAAAATAATATCTTTGTATTTTATTTTAAACAGTTTAATATTTGGACATAGCTTTAATTCCATTGAAAACTTGTTCCATAGCCTCACCCCACTGACTGAAACACAAAAACCTTTCCTGTTTGTGCGTATTAATGTGACATTAAAATTACTTTTGCCCCTTAAACCATATCTTCCCTCATGAATACTAAATAATTTCTGTATATTTGTTGGTAACAGATCATTTTTTGCTTTGAACATTATTTGCAACTCTGAATGGGGTGCAGGAAAGAAGTATTGTTTTGAAAGGGGAAATTACTAAATTACTGGAAAATCTGGAACATCAATCTATCCATTTGCCTGCTGCTTATCAAAGTCCAGGATGTTATTGATTGACTTTATTGAAAACTACTGCTCCTGAAATTAGAATTTTACTTTAAGAAGTTGGAACACTGTAAAAGTAACAATGCAATGATTTTCAAATGTCATAAACCACTAACTTATTAAAACTTTAAGTGTTTAAAGTGGGACTGTGAGAAGGTGAGCAACCCCTCTCCTTCTCATCGTCACCGTCGGGCTTTGTAAATATGTGTGGCGTGTGCCGGCGTCGGGAGCGCGGAGCTCTACGACTCACCTTCACCACACCTACAACTCACCTGAAGCAGTTCTCTCCACACAATCATCCTGGCGGGTAGTGAGGTAACCACTGCTCGTCTCATTTTTCATCCATCCACAGTTGAAGACGCTAGTACAGCACACAGACTCTCAAACATTCCCAGACACTCGCATACACGCACACACTCACTTGCACGTCTCCCAGCTCCGCAGTGGAAGCCCATGGTGCCCAGGGGTGGTTGGTTTTTTTGGTATATTTATATTTGCAGTAATAATTATATTAAGTTGTATTAGATGTGTGGGCATTATATGAAGTGTTTAACGTCTAGTTATTATTGTTGATTATATTATATTTCGGGTGAGGTTATACAGCACTTGGGGACCGTTATGTTGTCGGTGTTCCCCTCAGTAATGGTTTGCCCCAATTAAGTTTGGCAGGCTGCTGTATTTAATGAAGCCTCATTCAGCCCGTTTGACCTGAGTGGAGGTAGCTTGCTGCGAGGCTATGCTCCTTTTTTGGTTTTGCTCACCTGTGTCCTGAGATTGTATGTATATATTTGTACAGATTTTTTGCGCAAAATAAAAAGCCTGGTTTTTTTCTTTTCCCCTTTTACGTGGGGAGGCCGCTCCGGTCCCTCACAGGGACATTTGACCATTGTCAAATATATTCTCAGTAATGTGATAAAATAGTTGGGAGATGGGAAACAAAAGGCTGGAAACTTAAAAAAAAAAAAACACCTGGAGGAGCATCTTACTCTCAGTTTGATTAGTTGGCAATGTATCTTTGACATTAAAAGAGTCTCTCAGAAGTAAAGACTTTGTCAGGGTTGGGTGAAGTAAAGCCTAAAAGCTGAAGATATTTCAAGTATTTGTCACCAGCAAAAGATTCAAAGCCTGGAGACAAGGTTGAAAATCATTTTTGGATCTCATGATCTTCTGAAAACTGAAAATGGATGTGATTCTATAACGGAAATCACTGCATGGACTTGGGAATGTTTATCCAGAAATCCCTTCCTAGGAACCCAGCTGGGCTCAAATGCAGTTTCAAGCTCTGCCGTGCAAAGAAAAATCAGAACAAAATCTAGAAGCATCAGGGGTTTCTCTACGCCAAAGCTTGTTTAAAATGAACTGAGGCAAAGTATATTCTTGGGTGGTCAGGTGCATCAAATTTTGCTAAAAGGTTGATACAGCTTTTACGCTTTATGTCACCCAACCCTGACAATGTCTTTTACCGGGAAATCCTTGCACCTTCCAGCAAGACAATGCTAAACCACATTCTGCATCCATTAAAAAAGCATTTGTAGCTGTCATTACGAATCACTTGCTCTGTAAATTGGCTTTCATGTGGCATTTTACACCTGTGTACTGGGATCAGGGTATCTGGAGCCCGGGATCAGCAGACTGATGCTCACTAATGCAGCTTTGCAAACTGAGCTTCATCTGTATGCAACAACAGCGATGCCGCATGTTTGGGTCATAGGCAGCACAAGCTGAGCACAAATGCAGCTGAGACACACACACACACAACATGAGTCAATGTTTTCATCCCTTTTAACCCAGAACTAGTGCAATGGCAGGAGGCAGCTTTGGTTTAATGTTGAGCCTCAGAGTGCATGAACGGAGTAGAATGTCTAATGCATTCAGAGCCCGGGAGTTGACAGAAAGCAAGCTTTTTAAAAAAGAAAAAAAACATGATTCAGTCACCTGACACCTCTGTCACTCTATTCATTGGCATGCTCCACACTCCTGCACACACACATGCAGTCCTCAGCATGCAGTTGGGAGTTGTTATTGAGCTGAAGTCCACATATCGAGTGTTTTAGTGGCCCTGCTGTGCAGTAGACGGGGAGTGGAGTGCCGTGTCTGCTGGATACTTAACCTCTGATAACATGGACACCAACACTCACAAACGCTTAGCGCTGTACACATTGTGAGGCCGGGGGTGGCCTGCCCCGCTGCACAGATGCATGGATCTCTGGGGACATGCTTTTAACCAATCTATGCCGGAGCGACAGTCCTACTGGATTTGTGTCCCCCCTGTTGTTGATGTAGACAGATCTTTAGTTATTCTGGTTAAACTGATATAGGCCTACTGTCTGTGTTTCCATGTCTCAGGGCTCCCTGCGAGGCATGATCATTCTTGATGATACAGATTATAAATTCCATTAAAAAAAATACCTGTTTATGTCATTTATACAATGTTACCACAGTATCCCAGAACGGACAAACAAAACACTGGTTTCTCACTACAGTTTAGGGTTGGAGGCGTGTGTTCAGCTGGTTTGCAATTTTTGCCACCAGCATTGACATCCTAAACAATGGACCTTTTAAAAAGATCATATTATGGAAAAGTCACTTCTTTTTTTTTAAAGATTTTTTTGTGGCTCTAGTGGCCCTTTATTCAAGTTGCAGACAGGAAGGGGGTAGAGAGAGAGGATGGGGATGACATGCAGCATAGGTGTGCAGGCCGGGATTCAAACCTGCGACTGCTGCAGGAGGACTGTAGCTTCAGTATATGAGCCGCCTGCTTAACCCAGTGCCCCACTGAGCAGCCCAGAAAAGTCACATTTTTAAAGGCTGACTATGAAAGTCTGATATCTGGGCACCTACCAGACCGTATTCATGTTTTATTGAACCACCCAGCGTGTGTTGATCTGCTGCTCCCATCAGGAAGAGTGGGAGAGATTGAACTGTGCAGATTTTGTTTTTGTCTGTCACACAAGGACTTATAATGACCAGTACTGTTCCATGGTTCCACGGGAGAATTTCCCTATTTGGATGGTCAGCTGCACGAGCTGAACGATACCAAAGACCTGCCATATTGTTGTGTTGGTCTGAACAGGCAACAACTGAGCACTTTCAAGTTTTCGACATAAGTCTGTTTACTGCTGAAGACAATACTGTCAATTCCTGCCATCAAAGGACGAACAAAGAGCTCTGTGGATTAAACGTCCCCATTTTATTGGTAAGCTTTAACCATATATTTACAATTTGATTGGCTGACACTTGAAGGGTGAGAAGCAGAAAACTCCCCAACATTCGACAGAAGCAACAGTGTCCCCACATCACACCGAACCCACAATTCAGTTCGGTAACGCTTGACGTCGCATCATTGAAGGTGAATGAGAGACTTACAACTGATTGAACAGACAGATATAATACAGAGGCACAAATGAATGATCAACAAATCTCTTACTTTGAAACTATTTAAAATAACTTTCATTAGGAATGGGTTTTGTATAATACATTTATTTGTTAAATAAATTGAGCTGAACCTCAGTTAGGGCCCTTTTGATCAGGTGTAATTCTCATCTAGGGGAGTGGTTTATTTACAGTTCTTCCAAAAACTAAGCCACCAATACCGTATTTTCCAGACTATAAGTCGCTCCGGAGTACAAGTCGCACCAGCCAAAAAATGCATAATAAAGAAGGAGAAAACATATATAAGTCGCACTGGAGTATGTCGCATTTTTGGGAGAAATGTATTTTATAAAACACCAAGAACAGACATGTCATCTTGGCTGGCATGTCAACAGGCTGAATAATTGTACGGTATGCTTAGGCCTACGTTACATGACACAACTGAGAACGTGCCTGGTATGTTAACATAACATCTTAAGAATTATTCAGATAACTATAGCATAAATAACGTGCTAAGAAGTTTAACAACCCATCCTTGTCACTCCAAATAACTAAAATCCAATGAAATCTTCATCCTCTGTGACACGTTTAAACAACTATGCTAACTCCGGAGGTAGAAGATGCGGCACTTCCTCTTACCTACCTAGCTTATGTCAGACTCATCGTGCTAGAGCGCCCTCTTGTGGTTTAGTGTGAAAATAACATGTGAAATGATATACCGGTAATAATGTGTTAATAATTTCACACATAAGTCGCTCCAGAGTATAAGTCGCACCCCTGGCCAAACTATGAAAAAAAACGCGACTTATAGTCCGGAAAATACGGTAATAACTTAGTGGCCCAGATGTCTTTGCATTGAAACTTTGGACGTGTGGCTAGGAAACTCGCTTCCCCAGATCCTCCACAGGTTAACGTAATGTGAACCTGCGAGTGGGAGCTGCAGCGGGTAAACCGATGAAAAGCATCTTTAGTGAAGCAGAGCGGACGGTCATCTCCGGGATTCTTCTAAAGCAGCCGTGGGACCGCTCTCATTGACCGGAAAGGACGGGATTCCCAGCGACTGCTGCAGCGCTTCCACTCCCGGTGGGACCCAATCTTTATGCTATTCATGTATTTTCTTTGAGAAATATCCCGATATTAAGTGTGAAATAGCTCCATGACGGCAAGGTCAAAATAAACGACCTTTGGAATAACTTTTAAAGAAAAACACATTCTCCGTATTCACAGGTCACTGACACGCATTATTAAAGGTAATTTAAAAGTTATCAATTTCTGCCATCTCCTCTAATGGAGTTAAGATGAAATTAGGTTCCAGCGCGGTGCCTGTGGATAGATTTATGGCCCAATTCAACCACAGTTTGGAAATAATACAGTGAGGAGAGGTGGTCTGTTGCATCATTTCGGAGCACGAGGAGATGAGTCTTTGAAAGCAGATACAGTCTCTCTACATGCAGTACACACCATTTGTTACTATGGTAACCAGGCTGAAATGTAGGAAGAACAACAGCCTCAACATATTTATAACACTTATTAGCAAAGCTCATAAAACAAATGTACTTAAATTTGACCTAAATAAATAAACGTTTCTCTGCAAAGAATGCATCATCTTTAGAAGCTGACATGGATCAATTTTCACCGATCGAAACATGAACTGTGTTGTTAAACCAATAAAGTAGTCACGAGTCAGACCTTGGGCAACACTGTGCAAACCAGATTCTCCACAGAGTCAGCATGAGATCTGGAAAACTGATCAATACAGCTGAGAAAATTGATGAATAAGTCAAACAGCCCGCCATGACTCATCTCGCAGTTCTGCGGTTAAATCTTCCCCTGAAAAGATATTTACAGATAAAGTAACTCTTTTAATGACGGCGTGTGATTCAAATGAATGAACACAGGAAAGTCATTGTCATTACGTTAAAGTGTGATCTGCATGTGAGTAATCCCACCATGACTAGATAAAAGTTAGAAATACACACTTGGAGCACTGAACACCTGAAGCCTGGACCTTTCAGACAGTTGTTAAACGGTTAAAGAAGAGCGATCAGTCAGTATTTTTCACATAAGCGTGAACGCTCCAAACAAACCCAGATTTCAGTTCTGTTGGTTTTAAGTCTGAAGAGCAAGGGGAAGACCTGGAAATACAGAGCGCTGCAGATTCACTTGTATTCTGGTACTCGGACCTCAACGCGTTTGTTCTGCAGTGGATGTCAAGGGTGTGGAGGATAGGACCCAGATGCAGAAGACCAGGGGCCTCATGTACAAAGCGTGCGTACGCACAAAAACATGGCGTACGCCCTTTTCCACGCAAACGTTCAGATGTATCAAGAGTGAAATGACCGTGGAAATGTGCGGTGCCCGACGCCAACTTCATGGCTGGCGTACGCACGTTTCCACAGCTATTGGTCCGTTGGCGACACTTAGTGGTGATGCTGGGAAACTGTTAATAATGTGAAAACAATGAGCCCTCAGAGTGATGTGCACATCAGAGACACACTGATGAACAATTAACACATTCAACTGTCTGCACTTACAGAGTGGATATAAAAGCAAAGTGGTGCAGAAATACCGTTAACAACAATGGCAGCTTTGGCAGTGTTAGAAGATATCGCATATAGCCGGTTTTCCTAATGTAATCGGAGCTATCGACTGCACACACATTGCTATAAAAGCACCATCACTGGATGAATATGTTTACGTTAACAGGAAGCATTTTCATTCCATTAATGTACAGATTATATGATTAATTTATGTTATTTGTGAAGTTATTTCTTGGAAAAAGGGGCAGATCAGATCAAAAAAAAATAAATATGTCACAGGTGTCAAACTGAATCCCAGAAGGGCCGGTGTCCTGCATGTTTAGATGTTTCACTGCTTAAACACACCTGATTGTAATTAATGATCGTCACCAGCTTGTCATCAAAGTCTGGATAGTTCTGTTGATGACACAGCTCCTTGTATACAAAGGAAATGTGCTTGGATTCATGCCTACGCACAGTTTCATACATCAGGGGCCTCATGTACAAAGACTTGCGTGGATTTCCTACTGAAACATGGCGTACGCTTAAATCCAGAAAACGTCCTACGCACAAAAAAATCCAGATGTATGAAACTGTGCGTAGGCATGAATCCAAGCACATTTCCTTTGTACATCCCAATCAACGTGGAATTGAGCGCACATGTAGGAGTACCAGACTCCTCCCTGTCCACGCCTCCATTTAAATATGCAAATGTATTTAAATAGGCCCTCGAGGGCCGGTTTTCCTGTTTAATTGCACCATGACAGTGGCTGTGTCATCAACAGAACTATCCAGACTTTGATGACAAGCTGGTGATGATCATTCATTAGAATCAGGTGTGTTAAAGCAGTGAAACATCTAAAACAGACACCGGCCCATCTGGGATTCAGTTTGACACCTGTGAAATTTTTTTAATTTTTTTTTTAATATTCTTTATTTCATTCAAAAAAATAAAATAATTCAATACAAATACAAATGTTCTTAGCTCGTGAATGAAAAGCAAGCAGAAAGAAGAAGAATCTTATCTGATCTGCCCCTTTTTCCAAGAAATAACTTCACAAATAACATAAATTAATCATATAATCTGTACATTAATGGAATGAAAATGCTTCCTGTTAACGTACACATATTCATCCAATGATGGTGCTTTTATAGCAATGTGTGTGCAGTCGATAGCTCCGATTACATTAGGAAAACCAGCTAAATATTCTTTCTCTTCTTACTGCGCCATTTGTGATATCTTCTAACACTGCCAAAGCTGCCATTGTTGTTAACGGTATTTCTGCACCACTTTGCTTTTATATCCACTCTGTAATTGCAGACAGTTGAATGTGTTAATTGTTCATCAGTGTGTCTCTGATGTGCACATCACTCTGAGGGCTAATTGTTTTCACATTATTAACAGTTTCCCAGCATCACCACTAAGTGTCGCCAACGGACCAATAGCTGTGGAAACGTGCGTACGCCAGCCATGAAGTTGGCGTCGGGCACCGCACATTTCCACGGTCATTTCACTCTTGATTCATCTGAACGTTTGCGTGGAAAAGGGCGTACGCCATGTTTTTGTGCGTACGCACCCTTTGTACATGAGGCCCCTGGATTTTTTTGTGCGTAGGACGTTTTCTGGATTTAAGCGTAAGCCATGTTTCAGTAGGAAATCCACGCAAGTCTTTGTACATGAGGCCCCAGGAGTTCCAGAAAACGTGTTTTATTTCAACTTAAAACAAAGAAAAGCAGGATTGCAAAGAAACAATAACATGATCATGACAAAGTACAAAAAATTTACCATAAACATGGAGGAAGGAACAGTACGGACCAGCAGGGAGCAAGGGAAAGACAAGACAAGATATACACAGAAGGCTTGACGAGATACAGGTGCAGACAATCAGGGCAGATGGGAAGAAGGGAGGTCAAGACGTAACTGAAACAAAGACACAGGTTTCAAAATAAAACAGGAACTAAATAACAAAACTGTGACAGTGGAGGACAAGGGCCTATGACAGTCATCATCCTTGGTAGGAAGAGGCTTACGTCTGCAGGAGAGACTTCAAAACTGTGCATCTTGCGTTTATGACCGTGAATCATGAAAGCCAGCCGCTCATCTGCAGTGCTTCTGCCTCAGGCCCCATGCCACCACTGGTTGGGTACCACAACAACCAAGACGGTGTTGTAAGCTTCCTTTGGATGGTTGGAAGCAGTCATATGGCGCTTTTCCACTAGTACCTACTCAGCCCGGCTCGGCTCGGCTCCACTCGGTTTGGCGCTTTTCCACTAGGGGTCTAACTGTGCCGAGTAGATACTTTTCTGTTTCTACTCTGCCGAGGTTCTAAGCGGCTGAGTCGGCTGTATCTGACGTCATCAAACTACACGCCACCGATTGGTCGGGGGGTTAGAGTCAGACGTCTGAGTCGGGATGTGACATCAGCTGAAGAGCGACTCTGACGGCTTCTTGTTCATTTTATTCGACCAGCAATGGCAGCAAAAGTCTGTTTCCTGATCCAACTCTGAGGTGCAGATGTTCCTAAACCTGGTGGCTGAGGAGAGAATTAAAAAGGGATGTAGATGGGCGATAAGGAATGACAAGATCTACCAGGAGCTCTGTCACTCTCTGCTCGTGGCTCCCAACGGACTTTTCAGCATTACCGAGACAAACTAAAAAAAAATGAAAAAGCGTCGCCGCTTGAAGCTTCTCTCACTCCCATGTTTTTACCTGATATCGAACACAAACCACAGACCCAGCAGCACATATATCATCTCCTCCAGGTTCTACATCTTTAGTCTTCTTCGTTTAGATCACACAATCAAATATGTCAAAGCAGCTTCGCTCCAACGCTCCTACTTCTGCTCCAGGTGCTGAATTGTTATGGAAAAGAAACCAGGCCAAGTTGAGTCGAGCCGAGCTGAGATGAGTGGAGCCGTGTAGGTTCTAGTGGAAAAGTGCCATTAGTGTGCAGAACTGTACCAGCACAGAGGACTGAGTTCAGAAGGAAATTTGGAGCTCTCAAAGTTGAGCAGGTGCTCCCTTTACAAAGGAAACCCAGGTTTGAATTCTACTCGACTACATTGTTAACAGATATGCTGGAGCTTTTCATTTAGAGTATAATATAGAGAAGGATTTTAAATTCTAACCTGTAATTAACAGGGAGCCAATGCAGAGAAAAGATGACCTGTGATGGACTGGCAGCCTGTCTAGGTGTACCCCTGCTGTTCACCTGGAGCAGGGGTCGGCAACCCAAAATGTTGAAAGAGCCATATTGGACCAAAAACACAAAAAACGAATATGTCTGGAGCCGCAAAAAATGAAAGGTCTTGTATAAACCTTAGAATGAAGACAAATGGTGAAAGGAGAAATGTCGAAAAAAAGTCAAAATGTGGAGAAAAAAGTCAAAATTTAGAGAAAAAAGTCAAAATGTTGAGATTAATGTTGAAGTACAATCTCGAGAAAAAAGTTCAAATCTTGAGAAAAAAGTCGAAATGTTGAGAAAAAAGTCGAAATGTTGAGAAAAAAGTCGAAATGTCGAGAAAAAAGCCGAAATGTTGAGATTAAAAAGGAAAGGAAAAAGGAAAAAAAAAGAGGAAAAAAAGGAAAGAAAGAAGAAAAAACAAGAAAAGAAAGAAAAAAAGGAAAAAAAGAGAAAAAAAGAGAAAATAAAGACAAAGAAAGAGAAAAAAGGAAGAAAAAAGGGAAAAAAAGAAAAAAAAGAAGAAAAAAGCAAAAAAAACAAGAAAAGAAAGAAAAAAAGGGAAAAAAAGAGAAAAGAAAGAGAAAAAAGGAAGAAAAAAAGAAGAAAAAAAGAAGAAAAAGGGGAAAAAAAGGAAAAAAAGGTGAAACATTTTTGAAAAAGCTCCAGGAGCCACTAGGGCGGCGCTAAAGAGCTGCATGCGGCTCTAGAGCCGCGGGTTGCCGACCCCTGACCTGGAGGAAGCTCCTGCAGACCCCCGTGACCCTCAAGAGGAAGAAGCAGGTGTCAATGATGGATGGAGGGATGATCTGCATGTTCTGCATGTTCTCGTTAGTGTTCTTGCTGCAGCATTTCTTTTAAATCAGCTGTAGGTTTTCCACAGATTTCCAAAGTCCAGTCTGGAAGTCACACATGCAGAAGTGCTTCTGCATCATTTCTAAAAAAAACAACCCGTACCTAATTTGTCTGATGACTGTGTGAAGGAAAGGTGACCCCCGTGATGCTGGCTGGTGAACGTTCACTGTGGTGGAGCCAAAGAAGTAACCACGCTTTCAAGGAATGTGACGTGACTGCCTCATCTCCTTTCTTCTCCTGAGGCCTAACGCTAATTAAATTAGCCCTGGGGATAATTTAATTACTGTTTAAATCCCCGCCGCTCACCCTTCAGCAGAGGCTTAACTCCAAGCCTGACTCAAAAAACACTTCTGACAACTGATCTCTGATCTTGGTTTGTTTTTTTTGGCCTTAAAAAAAAAGATACATTGAGAAAAAAAACTTTTTTTTCCAATTTATAAGGGATATGCAAAGCAATGAAATAAAAATGTAAAAAAGGGAACTGATTTCTCAGACAGCCAGTGATTTTGACTGATAACATCAGCTGTTGGGGCGCTTTAATGCCCGACTCTGATGGCTCATCGTGCACTGGCCACTGAATCAAAGCAACAGGCGAGTGTTTAGGACGGGGATGATTAAAGCACGAGAGAAAAGGTTTAGCCGTGCCCTCCACATGACTAAACACCCACTGGTTTCATAGATGGGCAGCTTAAAAAATTAAGTTGTTTGAAACCAACGTAGAGGGAGGAAGGGGATGGTGAAACCTGAAAGCTTCAGGCTGTCCTCCGTGTCTCAAGGCTCCATTCATCTCACCGCGCCTCTCCTCATTTCCAGTTCATTTTAAAATTTACTTTTTCTTTAAATTCCCAAAAGTCCCAAAGTGCCAAATTTTAGCACTACACGAAAGAATCCAACGATTCAATTAGTTTCTAAAGTTACTGTTGTCCCAAATCTGCAGCTGTCAGCGAGGATAATTAGAAATATAATCACAATTTGGGGCTTATTTGTTCTGGATTTGCAAAAGCATCTTTGTCAACTCTAAAGAAAATATGCCTTTGATGACTTTTTCTTTCATGACTTAGAGATGAAATGTGTTGTGTTTTTCGACTGAGTTTTGAAAATATGAGGAATTCTGAGTCGTTTAATTACAAGACTTTGTGAGATTCAGAATGAGGAGGGAACGTTTTCACTTCATGAACCGAGCTCCAACAGTCCGGTGGCTTTGACCTCGTTAGGTCGTTCGTGCAGAAGCTCAGGTTTCCTTAAGGTGCCTCGAGGGAGCTTTCAAGCAGAACTTGGACGTTCTCCACAAGATCAGTTTTTGTTTTCCTTTTTCTTTCTGTAAGCGGAGCTCTTCCATGCATTTTTACCTGTTGACCATTCGCAATAATAGACCAAGTCATGAAAAAAAGAAAAAGTCCATTTAGGAACAGTTTTCTTGCCAACTGGTAACTCTGGGCACCCCTCATCAGGCGTGTGCTGTTGTCTCCTTACTCTGACATCACAGTGCAGACCAGACAGTGTGCAACGCTGAGGTGGCTGCAGGCGAGAAAAGCTCTTTTTATTTAGGGTTCATGTGGACGAGACACTGGGCAGACTTTAATTACTCAGAGATTTGATCAATGTAACCAACCTGCAACCCTTTCTCACCTGATATAGATATTACTTCTATCAGGTTCAATGCAAGTGTCAGAAGTGACCTAATCAGAAATTAGTACTAGATCTGTTTAAGAAGATTATCTATTACCTATCTCAGAGCACAAATAGTCTCTCTGAACCTTCTTCTCGAGCCACTTCCCTGAAGAGTAACAAAGTTTCTTCACTCTGCTATTGACACAAACCAAACTGATGCAGGAGATTATTCTTCAGACATTTGCTGCCACACACTCTGGCATCGTTAATGGCAAACAACTTTGTATAGGCCAGCAACCCCAATACGGTAAAAACTCAAAAACTGAGCGACAACTACCGTTTCCTGCTGCAGAGGTAGTACAAGTTTGATGCAGTGACTTTAGAAAAACATCTGAAGGTCTCATGCCTTAACACTGTTTTACAACTATTGACCTTCCCTTCTTGAATTAAATTCAACGATCAGTGCTCCTAAAGCACTGACATCCCAATTAGTGTTAAATGATATTCTGCATCCGTGCTTCAGATCAGATAACGCTCCATCGACTTGCAGTGTACCACACGCCTTTAACCCAGCTGTAATTTAACCACTGCTTTAAAAGCCCAATCTTGATCCTGTGATTTTAGTCATTTATAGACCCATATCTGGCCTTCCATTTATGCCTAAAATCCTCCTTAAGTCATCTAAAGACCTCTATTTAACCTTCCTTTTATCTCTGAAATCTTAAAAATAACAAAAAAACAACTGTCTTAAAACAAGTATTTGCCCATTTGAAGAATTTACAATTTGTCTGAAGAGCTTCAGTCTAGATCACAGTGCTGATACAGGATGATGTTAAGTTGCACTTCTGTGCTACATTAGTCAACTCATTGACCGTAACATCTTAGTAAGACCACTTAGAACTAGGTTGCATTTTAGAACTGGTTTCTGATAATTCATTTGTTAGATCCCAGTTTGTGTGTGTAAATGATAAGTTGTTTTGATATGTATGTATGGAACGGTGTTCCATACTGTGTTCCATACTGGAACCAGCTCTGTTTTCTTTATATGCATACCAGTTCGGGCTGAGATTAAATTTTTTAGGGAGAAGCTCTTATACATTCAGTTTTCAACAAGTGTAACCAACACTTTACAGTTAAACATTTAGCATTATTTTCCCCCAAATTTGATCAAATGAATTAATGTAATAAATGGCACATAAAAAAATCCTGTAATTAGTCATCCACAACAAAACCAGCAATGATCATATGGTATAGATATAAGTAATGTATAGATATATAAAAAAAAAAACATATGCAGAATAATGATTAATATATATATATATATATATATATATATATATATATATATATATATATATATATATATATATATATAATTAATACGTTTAGAGGGCCAATATATAAAAATACATTTAGCCAACAGCATAATTGGTGATATAAGAATTTTCTATTTCAGTCAAGAGTGGTTTTACCTGTTTTACTTTGGAATACAGTCGCTTATATTTTAATACTATTTTACATGATCATGCTCAATCACAACTTTATAATGTATAATACTGATGCTGTTTCACTAGAAATTAATTAATTGCCTCGGTTATATCTTCCATTTGTGCATAAAAAGTTCTCTTTAAAAGAGGGGAGTTAATTTAAAACTTCATTATAATTTTCTGCATTAATGCTGCAATCACAGAAGTGTAAATGAGGTTATGGTATTTGAGATGCATCCCCATCTGTTCCATCAACTTTTACTTATTTGTAGATTTTTATTTTATTATTTTTATGTTACTGGGTGCATATGTTGCCATATGGATGTCTTTTTATGCAGTGTGTATATGCAGTAAACACTTATTTTTACCTTCTGCTACCTTCCAACAAAAGGCCAGATGTAATCCAACTAACAATATCAGCTGTTATTTTACACATATTGCTAATTTTTTGATTCAGCTTATCTCTGCCAGCAGCAGCACTGCGTGTCAGCACCTAAACTCTACCTTCCTAATGGAAAATCCCAAACAGAAATTGAGTTGTGTACTGATTTTTGATAACGCGCCTTATCCGTCTCGCATCTGTTTTCTGTCTCAGCCCTTTCAGCAGCCTTCCCTCTATTTATCCACTCTGCTCACAGTTCAGTCCCTGCTGAAAACATCCGTCCTTGTAGCCCTCCAGTAGCATGTTGTGCCCTTTGCACCGAGTGCAACACACGTACGTGACACATCATTCTCCCGTCTCTCCGGCAGACCCATAGAAGTACCCAGTCATCTGTATGCACCAGGTTTGTGGTTCAGTCGTCTCTGCAGAGCAATCGGCCTTCACAGCTCCCTGAGGTGGAACTGCCTCCCAACCCAGGAGAGTTGAACACATAATACCCTTGTGTGTGATGTGCGTGTGTCTTGCATTTTCCTCACCTTTTTATTTTAATGGCCCTATCTTGTTCTGCAGTAAAATTGTCCCCACAAGATGAGGCTATGCAGGGCTCGATTCAGAAATCATTCAGCTGATGTGACAAAACATCTGGAATATTTTCTAGTTCCTGTGCATTTCAGAACTTTTTCCTCACATTGCCATAAACATCAATTGACTCAAGATGTTACATTTTCACATTCAGTGCAATAGCGACTGTCGTCAAAAGGCCATTTTATGTTGTTTTTTTTTTAATCTCTCGGTAGATTTGCATTCAGCATGAATCCAAAAGGTCTATAATTATTTTAAAATGACAAAGAACAGGAATCAAACGCTTTATGAAAATGAGCAAATTTGACTCAACAGACTTTTGATTGGTCATGTTCCTGGAGACTTGTAGGAGGGAGGAGCTAAGGGCTCATGCATGCTTAACCTCCTGTTTGGAAGGATTTCTGTTTAAGAACAACATGGAAGAATGACTAAGGTTCACAGAATCATGAAGCCTGTCCTGTGGACAGATGTGACCAAAGCATTACAGCAGAAAGATCGCACACCCACTGTCAAGCACGGTGGTGGAGGGAAAGACCTAAATCCAGACCTGACCCCTTAAATCCTGTGGAAGGACCTCAAAAGTTAAGGGAGGCAGTTTCTGGATGACGCCCCATCGATGAATATTTGAAACAAAACTGCTGAGAGTTAGTTTGACTTCTCTGGGAGGACTCAATGAAAGACTGAAGACAGTAGGTAAAGTAGAACAGATTAATTTACAGTTGAACATGAAAAAATCCCACAGAAAACTATCAATTGAATTTATTGTGGCTAAACGTGTACCCGCAGGATCTATTGGATCCTGGGTTTACTTAGTATTGCCCATATTGTTAAACTTTTTTGAACATTTTTAAAAAGACCAACTGCGTCATCTGTGTAACATACATGAGGAAAGACTTGGCCATCCTACTCTGCAAATATATTAGTGAATCTGGCAAAGCATTTGTGTTTGTTTAGGGTTTATTACCAAGACCCACTATGATTAATTTATTTGTATTATGGTTTAAGACAAAAGAACCCTTCATGATATGCACTTTGGAAAATAAATGAGAATAACCTGAAGTGAATGAAACCCAGAAGCAAAGCAGTAGGTGAAAAAAAAGCATGAACATTGAGCAGTATACGATTTTATACCTTTTTATTGTTAAACGAATAACCTATTTTTTGTGGACCCAAATACTGCCACAGCTTTGAGCTTGTTTTTTTTTTTTAAGCAGACTGCCGTTTCTCTTTAGGGCAGAAGGACATCAGCATTGTGTGCGAGAACAAAATAAACAAATGCTTTTCAGCTACCCTTCCAATACACATGAACACCCATCGCCATGGTAACTGAGCGCAAACATAGCAGCAACTGTAACCTCAAAAGGCTGAAAGGACATAAAGATGAAACAAATATTTGCTAATAAAAAAAGTGGCCAAAGTGAGTTCATTAGCTGAACGTTAAGTCTGATAATCCTTCAGATATTGAACTTTTTCTGTAACTTGGATGATATCCATCTGCAATGGGTTTTTTTTATGATTTTTCTCCTTTTTTTGCACTCTCATTGTCGTAAGGATGCAGGATGTTTCACAGTTTCAATTACAACCGTTTATGTACGTCCACAAACACAGTGACAGTAATCATCTGCTGTCAGATGGTATTACGTCCGTTTTTTGTGTTATTGGGGAAGTTAAAGTCCAGACCTGGTGAGTTGTGAACACAGTAAAAGACACAGTCGCCCGTGAGGTTTCTTTTAGACCCTCGTTATGGGAAGCTCTGGGTCATTACATTCTTGTGGTTAAAAAATGCTACGAGAAGCTACACTGAACAGCTAATGGTACATACAAGCAGGACTTTATTGCATCTGCCTCATCACAGGAATAAGCAAACAGGATGGGTGTTTGGATCTGGAAACAGCGATGTCTTTAAAATGGACACTCGTGACACTTTTGCATCGCTCCATTAAAGAGACAACGTGACTGACTGCGAGAAGTCAGCTTCTGGGCAGCTCAGTCTTTGAACATCCTAGCACTTCATTTGCATTTCTGTAGGCATCAGTTGCAAAACAGACAACACAGACCTGTCATGTTCACTGATTGTAGGTCAGTCACATGATCTACGAGTCCAGAAACAAATGCATTTACAGTTTTTTTTGTCTCCATCAATCCACAGTAACGCTGAAGTTGGTTTGTACAAAAATCTTTGCCAGAGAACTGATAACATGTCAGTACTGTATTTACTCTGTTTCATCATAGCGGAAGGCTCAAAAGAACATGTTAAATCCGTCAGCGCTCAGTGTTGGGACCCACACTACCCAGATATTTATTTTAAAATGATGGACGTCTTATCAAGATAGATCTGTCCTCAATCAGATCAATCTTTCTCTGGCACCTGGCCGTGTACCATGGGGCTTTTAAGCCACGCTATGTAGTATCAGTTCTTTCCACACGGGTGCATGCAGATCTGCTGTGGTGACAAAAGAGCCACTGACGATACTGTTCTAATGAGTGGGGCCAGAACGTTTTTTAATACCACTTTGCGCCACTAGAGGTGTGCTTTGTTGTGTCTGAAGGCTACTTAACAATTTTCAACTGTCTCAGACGAAAGACCACTGTCATGGAAGAATCCTGAAAATGTCCGTCCTCAGTTCCGGATCGGCTGTCTCATATCGTATAATATCTTACGAAGTGAGACTCTGTCTACTGACAAACCAATTCAAACATAATGTGTAGTGACGTATTAATGCAATCCAGTGCAATTCCTTCAAAGAAAGTGCAGCCAGAGACATCATCGTATACCAGCACTCTTTGGAAAACTTGACATCCATAGCTCCATCTCCTCCCCTGGATCATGACCGGGAACACGTTCTCCTTTGCCAACTATTTAGTTAAAGCATTTCCCGCACATAGAAAAGCGACTACAGAGACATTCATTCTGACCATTTTGTTCGTTTACCACTATGAACACTAATGACGCAACCTACATCCCGCCGTAACAGGTCATCGACACGAGGGCATCATAGGATAGTCTGTGTACACCATTCTGGACATGTTACCCAGGATTAAGCTGATTAAAGTTGTACAATGATAGATGTAATGATCTTATAAGACTGTAAAAACTGTGCAGCCTGCAGAAGCCTTTTAGGATGGATACATAAACTTTCTTGTGACATGTCGCCTCCATGTGGTCAGAACTGGTATTGCTGGAGCTTTAAGTTAACCATTAAAAAGGTGAAATCTTTATCCTTATATTTCAGCTTAATACACATCTTTATCTCTTCCCCTCATGTCTCAAATCCTCAACAATTAGTTGCTCACTTGCAGTAATGATTCAGTCTGAAATTGAAGTACTTAATAGTCCTTAAAACTATTAAGTATTAACTATAATTCATTATCTTTTGATAACATTCTTGTCAGTGCAGTGTTTGACGCTACTCATCACATCATTTTACAAAAACGTGATTAGGACATATTGAATTATTGCTTTGGGCTTATTTAGCCCATCTTTAGTTGAAAATTTTAAACTTATAAATACTTATAAAATAAATGATGTTTCCTCCATAAGTCAGTTATTTATAATCTTCTACTGGTTTCTGGACTGAGACCAGTTCTGTATGATTGTCCCTCTTTAGCAATACCATCAGCAGACATGACAAACATCCACTTTATTATGCTGATGACACTGAGCTCTATTTATCACTGCAGCTTGATAACCTAATAATCATTCCAAAATATGGAAAACCTTGCAAAATATGGAAAAACTGATCCCCTAGATTTATAACATCTTGACTGAATAACTGCAGTTGCCATTTTAGCCCCGTGTCAACATAATTCAATAAAAGTCTGCACCATTAAAGTATTAAACAAAGTCACATCTCTTAAAATCTTTCTAATAGTGTGCAGCACCCTAAATGACTAAACACACACACACACAACAAATAAATAAATAAATAAATAAATAAATAAATAAATAAATAAATAAATAAAGTAATTCTTTAGTCATGTATTGTTAGAACTACAGAATTTATTTCAGAATTGCTGCATTCTCTGTCAACCTCGCAGGTAAGAGCTCAGAGGACTGTCAGCATTGACCTAACACCGACTTGACTTAACTCAGAAGGTCACATATAGTATTAAGGACATATATTCAAAGATATTTATTTCTTCATGAAGTTCATTTTGTGTTCTTCCTGTGAAATACTGGGAACATCTTTTCTTTTTTTTTTTTTTTTATATTTTTATCCCGGTTTTTTCCCCCATTTTATCTCCCAGTGCTACTACCTAACAGTCCTGGGGCCTCATCTATAAAGCTTGCTTGCGCAGAAAAAGCGCCTGAAAGTTGCGGAAGCCACCATCTACGCAAAGCCTCGGATCTAAAAAGAAAAAACTAACCGAAAAATCTGCTTATTTTTACGGCAACTCGGACCCTCCCGTAAGAATTTACTTAAGACACGGGGAACTGGCGACGCAGGCTGTGAGGTGGTGAAATGAAGCCAGATTCATGTCATACTCTTAATAATGTCATCACACATCACAACATATATCAGACTTATAATAAAATAGTGCTGATAACGGAGCAGGCGGCGGGGCGGGGGGGGGGAATGCCGCTCCGAACCCACTACTCCACGCCGAAGAGGAAAAAAGAAAGTGTTCTGATTAAAATAAGGAAAGTTGGACTATATAACAATTGCGTTCATAAGGATAAAGTTTTAAAAAAAATAAAAATTAAAGAAATAGTCTCTTCCCCCCGTGTGTGTCTGCCTGTCATGCACGGGTACGTGCGCTCATGTTGTTGTTAAGCCGGAATTATGGTTCTGCGTCACACCAACGCAGAGCCTACGCCGTAGGCTCTGCGTTGGTGTAACGCGGAACCATAAAACAGCCTAGAGCAGCTCTGAGGGGAGACGGGAGGGAGGAGGGGGAGCGGGGGCTGCCGGGCCGCCGTCCCGAGTGTCTTGATGATTTGCTGATCCTACCGTTAGTTTTTAAACTGTAAAAAGTGGGGGGGGACAAATAGGCCTCATTTTGAAAAGTGAAAACATGTCCCCCCTGCCCCCAGTGGAAATTGCGTCGTGCGATCGTGGCACTAACGGGCAGCAACGACGTGCTGCCACTCACTCGCTTTATTTTATACCATTTATATACTTTTCCTACTTTTACTGTGACCACCAAATAATCTCGTTTCACTGTCCTCTCCACATCATCCACAACATCTAGATCTCAGATCTCAGCGAAATTCAGTGGCACGGTGGCTCGACACGTTCATTCATTCTGACGCATTCATCCCTAACAGGCTGCAGGAAGCCACTGCGCATGCTCAGTAGGCTCATCCATATGGATTTATGGGCGTGTTGAGGGCGGGATATGGGGCGGAGTCAGCTGCGCAGCTTTCCAGGTGGACTGTGATTCATAAAGGGAACATTGCGTGGAAGTCTGCGTGCACGCGGTTTTATAGATCCGGATTTTTTTTTAAGCCCGCCATTTTCGGCTTTTGGGCGTACGTGCACTTTTAGTATGAATCCTACGCACTCCATTTTAAATGAGGCCCCTGGGCATTGCTCCCTCTACCAACCCCGGGAGGGCCCTGCACTGAGCTCAGGTCTCCTCCTTAACCTGAGGAGTGAGCAGGCCGCATCTTTTCACCAGGCAGGGTGGGGCTTCTCTGGCCGGACGTAGCGCGTGGAAGGATCACATTATTCCGGCCGGATCCTCCCCACCCCATCTGGTGCCCCGGCTGGCCAAAGGGGGCATGTGTAGCCCAGGACTGTGTGCATGTTTTTGTGAGGGTAACTCCCATTAGCTACCAAGGGAACACGGGGAGAACATGCAAACTCCACACAGAAAGGCCCTTTTGCCAACCCCACCCAGGGTGTGGTGCTGAAGTCATGGGGGAACTAACACGCACTTCAGCGCCCACAGGGAACATCTTTTCTGACATGTGAAAGGAGCAACCTTTACGTTCACATTTCAAGCTCTCCTGTCTCTCAGCGGGTATTTCACTGACCATGCTTCCAGGTGTAATGCAGCCGCTGCCACATTCATCAAAGTCCATTAATATTTCATGAAAGGCTAAGTCTGTAAGCCGCCAATTTAGCCACGAGGCTTCCGTTCCATCCCATTTAAGATGATGATGAGACATTTTGTTGATGTCCCTGTTTAATTAATCACTTATACTTATACTGTAAACCCCTGTTTCACCATTGCAGCTTAATTTACTGGACATGTCAGCTTATATTATCCACTTTTTTTTCATTGTGGAAAAAAAAAAGAATTAAAAATTAATCTGAATGCTTTTAGATATTGTCTTTTAACCAGCCAGTTAGCAGCAGGATTACTTTCACTGTTACTCAGCTGCAGCAGTCATTGTTGGTTCATCGTTGTTTCATCGTTGGTTCAGATGATGCAACAATGCCTCCTCACATCTGTCCGTACCTCCAAAATAAGTGTTTTTCATCATTCGAATTGTTTTTATTTTGCAAAATCCAGGCATGTTACTATTTTGGAACCTTTAGACAGAACCTTTCACAGTTTTGCGCTGTACGTCCGCAGGAAGTGGAATTATAGTTCAACCTACTCTGCCGGTGTTGGCATCGTTTAACAAAGGCAAATAAAAATCGCCTTACAGTTTGTCAAGCTGCATTTCCTTGAAGCTAAACTTACGGCAAAGGCTTTTCAATCCTTATCCATTCAAGTGATTCAGCCATGTTTTCATATTTAAACCGTTGTCACTTCCTGGTTAATCTCCATGTGCCCCAGAGAACCAACCTCTACCATCATCAGATTTGTGTTTGAATAGAAGTAAGAAAAAAGTTGTTTATACATCCCCTAAAGGAAATTGTGTTGCATTCCAGTTATAGATCAGTTTGGAAACTGATTTATAACTGGAATGCAACACAATTAGGAAAGTTTTAAATGTAGCAGAGTGAAGTTCTTTATTAGTTATTTAAAGATCAACGTGAACGCATCAGCATGTTGCGTTGGGCTGCTGAGATGCTATGTCACATTGACAAGTCGATCTGTTGTAAACAGGAGTTAGAAACATTCCTTCTGCTTTTACTATTCAGTCTGCGGTCTCTCTCTGTGCATGTGTCGTCTGAAACCCAGACAGGATGACCCTGAAGCTTGGAGTATATTCCTGCAGCCAGAAAACGGTTTGTACTCATCAGTTACTAAAGGGTGACCATTTTCCAGCCAATCATTTCGCATTCACCATGATGACTTACAGAAGAAATGGCTTCCCTTCCAAAAAGGTTCACAAATAAGTGCTTTAAAGTGCACCCAGACACCTACAAAGACCCAGCAGGAGATACAAAGAATGATATATGACCAGAGCTGCTTCAACAGGCTGCCACTTGGACGCCGTCATTCCAGAAAAAATAATCCTACACTCAAGTAGCAGCCTGTTATAGTTACTCTGTCAAATTGTGTTTCTTCATTTTTTTACTGATCTTTTTTCTATTTAAACTCATTTGTTCGTCTCCATTCAAGCTGAAATAAACAATCCCTGTGGCTCCCTCCAGTTTCCAGGAAGGGCAGACAAACTTAATGGCTGGACGTTGCAAACGCGAACCTATTGTAGACATTTCTGTTTAGGGAAAACTCTTTTTTGGGAAAAATACTTTTCTTTTAACACCACATCTCTTTAAGTACTCAGTTTTTTTATGGCTGCTGTGTTGTGGATGTCTCTGTGCCTGAGGTCTGAATAGGTGATACGGGACTACAGAAGCTTGTGGAAGCAGCGGTGTCATACCGCAATAATGCAAATTAAAGTGAGATTCACTTTCTTTAGCATCGCCATAAACTGTTCATTCAAATTAACCAGTAAAATTCAATATATCACCCAGACCTACCCTCCAGTCCTCCTTCTTCAAAGAGGTCCCCCCCATCTACAAGTCCAGAAGCACTCCCCTGAAGACCACGTGATGTTGCAGATGTGTGCCGACTATTTCAACATCCAGAGCCTTGAGGAACTCCAGGCAGACCTTTTCTCTTATCTGAAGATAAGATAAGACTTTATAAAAAACAATCTTCTTCACGACACAGTGATTCGGCAACAGTGTCTTCAGTCAGAGGATTCTCCAGATCTGCTGCAACACAGATCTTCCAGACCTCTCAGGAGATCCTCTACAATAAACTACAATGACTCTTTGAAGAGACTTACATCAGGTAGTGCTGGGCGGTATACCGGTTCATACCGAATACCAGTGTTTATTTTGCTTATGATATGAATTTTTCATATACCGTAATACTGGTGAGTATGTACAGTAGCGTACACAACGTTGGGAACGCCGCGCGGTGCTACGTTCCGCCGCACCGCGCCGCAGAGCGTAGCGCCGTTGGACACTGCTTGTGAGGGGACTGTTTAGCAGTAGTGATGCACCGATTGTTCGGTAACCGAAATTGTTCCGCGGAAAATGGCAAAAAAAACACTTTTGGTGTTCGGTGGAATAAGTGGGAAAAAACCCAACAATTAATAACGGCGTTGTAATATAAGGAAATAGACTGGCCGCTCCCTTAACTGTTGCGCACCACAAACATAAATCGTTGGCCAACCAAAAAGTAACCACATAAGAATTTTACCTAACATTCACCAGGAGGTGGAACCAAAACAACATAATGCTGGGAAATTAAAAAATGTTCAGTTTTTTTATGTTCAATAAATATTTTCTACCTTGTAATTTTGGAAAAGATTTTTTTCTTTGAAAAGCATGCCTAAATCTAATTTATTTGATTTGACAGTAAAATAGGCCATTCTAAGCCAATTTACTGCAGCAATTCCTTTCCAAATCATTAGAAAATGTGGTTAACACCCAGTTGTGCATGAAAAAAAAAATACCGTGATATACCGTGAAACCGATATAATTTAGAAAAATACCGTGATATACATTTTTGGTCATACCGCCCAGCACTAACATCAGGACTACTGCAACTATGGTTTTCTCTTCATGGATTAATATAGTATTTCTGAATAATTTTATGTCTTAATAAAATGACTGGAAATTAAATGTGGATGCCTTTAAAGCTTTGATAAAACAAGATCAGGTGTGCGTAAGACTTTTGCAAGGTCATTATGTCATATACTGTAACATCAAACCATCTCCAGGATGACTGACTGACTGAAAGACCACAACACCTGTGTGAATCAGAGCTCCATGTAAGCTTTTAAGGGTAATCTTGACTTATTTCTCTCCACAGGTTCAAACTTCCACCCGATTGGTCGGCTGCCGACAGGCCTCGGTGAACAGACCAAATAAAATAAGTAACCTCGCAGCAGCTTTAACCAACAGCAGACTGAGTGACGAAGCCTGTGTCGATCTACAGGGACAGTGTTTAGCAGGTTACAATCTTTCAGCATATTAAAAAGGTGCAATCAGGTAATTATGGATGACGTGAGTAATGCGCTGCATGTGGGACTTCACCTCTCACCAACAAGGAACTGCTTCTGCAATTAATTACAGAGTGGAGGAAGGTTAGATGGAACGAGAGCGAGTGCGTCCCAGCCGAGGCAGTTACCGTGACAAATTGAGATTATTTTATCCATAATTCAATCAGAATATTCTAATCTTAGTTCAGCACGCAGCTAAACCAATATGACATCCAAACATGCTCGGGTATCATTAGAAAGTGGAAGTAGGTCGGAAGGGATCCGAGTGTGTGTTGCATCACCACGTCACACTAAACCTGCTTCTCTCCGTGTCAGCTCACAGGAATTAGATTGTTGCTTCACATTTTTGTTATAAAATCTTTGGCCTCAATTAAGTACTTAAAAGAAAAGTGTTAGAAATGTTGGGAATACGCCTTACTCCTGGTGACAGATTTGGCCTGGCAAAGCATTTCCACCTCAGGCCAAATGTCCACTGCAGGCGACAAATCAGCATCCCATTCATTTTCTATGGAACTGGATGAGGCACGTTTATCACCCGTGCACAGAATCTTGGGAAGGCAGGGTGTCCAGGGAGCACACCAAAAAATATGAGTTGCTCAACTTTTGGCAAATGAGGGCGTTGGGCGTGAGACAGTTATCCAATCAAAGTTGACATCCCTATCTGCGTCATTGCAAAGGGACAGATCTCTGGCTCCGCTGCACGCAGGGAAAGTCAGTTGTTGCTGTTTCAGGTTGCAACAGTACATCAAACTGCCGTATTGACATTCTCAAGTGAAATGATAGAAAAGCGTTTCACTCAGACGGAGGTCTTGGAGGAATGGAAGTGGAATTCCCCATCCTGCTGCTGGAAGGCCGGGTTCTTCCGGCGGCTTCAGCAGAGCTTTCCCTGCAGGTTTAACAGCGCAAAAGGAACGATCCTCTTCTGCTTACTCATGACCTAGAAATGTGAACCAGGTACAGTAGCTGCATTTTATACTCCAGTTGTCCCTAAAACACTCAAAATCCAAATGGGAATATTTGTGGTTGGTAATTCTGTGTCACATATGTCAGATGAGATTAGAAGAGATTAGAAGTCTATAGTTTCTTACTGGGTATCGGGTTGAATCTATGTTTTTGTATTGATTAATTACATTAAAAAAAAGTAAAAAAATTGTAAATGTGGCTGAAATATGAAAGTGCTCGTCTCCACTTGACGGAATGGGGGAACGATGCAACTGCACGCAAAATCTCTCATATACAGTAGACATCAGGCCTTAGTCATACCTGGACTGGAAACATTCTGGTCGAGTTTTGCAGCAGTTTTTCTTTTGTTTGTTATATTTCTTCCCTTCTCCATCTCACCAGCTTGGAAGCAGTGCTTCTTCAACTGCTTAAACATACATCTCACATAAAATCCATGTCAAATACAAATGAGATTTTCAACTTCTAAACAGAAGTCGAACGTGGTTCAAATCTCTTCTAAAACCTCCTGAATTCTTTCCTCACAGCCTCCGCAGCTTCTTGTGTCAGTGGGTAGGACCCAAATGAAGGAGATGAGGCAGCAGGAGTTTCCAAACGAAAAGTTCTTTATTTAACAATAAGGCATGTTTAGGCAGGAATCCAAAGGAAATGCACCAGAGGGGTATTCCAGAAAGCGGGTTTCGTGAAAACTCTGAGTTTTGTTAACCCTGAGATGAGGGAAACCCGAAGTTTTCAGTTCCAGAAAGTGATGTAACTCAAACTTTGAGTCAGTTACTACGGCAACTGACCCTCTGAACCTAACCTGCTCGCTAGCAGGTTTACTTCAATAAACCCTGAGTTTCTCTCCGTCTCCTCCCTCCTGCTGAGCCTGAAGCAGCTATCCAACATGGGGTGTCCTTTCCTCCGGAATCCAATTGACATCGAAGCCGAATTAATTTGATGAGTACCTTACAGAACGTTACTGTTTCGTCACACTATTATTTATCTGAACGACATTCTCCAGCCATATATATCCAACATTACAAACCACGGACGTGGTCTCAGTTCAGAGCAAATTCTTTGTGTTGCGCTTCGTTTTTTTGCCAATGGCAGTTTTCTATACAACATTGGCAACGCAGAACATATTGGGAATTATTCTAATATTAATTATATAAATCATATTAAATAATTAATGATATTAATCATATTAAATAATTAATTATATTATTAATAATTATTTCAATATTAAATAAAATATTTTGCGGACCTCTGCCTTCTTTCTGTTGGCTGAGCAGAACTCAACTGTTAATTGGGATAAACCCACTATACATTGAAATGGCCACTGAATATGTATGTATGCTGAATATATCAAATATGATTAAAACTGAAGTGAGGTACAGTCATAGGCCCAACCAAATTATGCCTTACCTGTCTGAATTATGTTTTTGTATTTCATTTTCAACTGCTGCCAAGTGCGCTTTGTGCCTGTGGGGTTGCATCTAAATGACAATAAAATTTCATTCAATACCATTCCACCACTGTTTTCATCTGTAACATTATAAGACTGTGCTTAAATGTTAAATGAATACTGCATTCAAACTTACGCATTGACTCGGGCAGCAACTTTCTCCCACGCCAATTGTCTCTCCTTTGCTGCTGCAGCTGTGTTGCTTTTTTTTCCAAAATATGCTCTCATACTTGCCATACGCACGTATTAACACTTCTAACTCCAGTGGCGTGACGTATGTGGATCTTTTGTTGTCGCCGGTTGCCATGGTGAATCGTAGTATCAGGGCTCCATTGATGATGGCTTTTTATTTTCCTCATGCACGCGCTTAACTCAAGGTGAACATACTCAGAGTCGATTGAACTAACTCATATCTGCTGTTCTGGAACCGAAAACTCTGAGTTTCCGATCTCAGGGTAAATCAACTCAGAGTTCAGGTTTAGACTCAGAGTTTGTTGATCCTGCTTTCTGGAATACCCCTCAGGGGTCCACTAGAAAAATACAAACAACCAGACCAACCAAACCACAAACAGATGGATTGCAAAACAGCTGGGAGGGTGAAACAGACGGGTAGAAAAACAGCCAGATCAGCACGGAGGAACGGAAAGGCAAGAATATATACTCACATAACTGACGAGACACAGGTGCAAACAATCCAAGGAAACTAACAGAAAACAAGTCAAAGATGGACCTTTCAAAGTAAAACAGGAAGTGAAGTTAACAGAAACAGACAAGGTCAGAAGCAAGAAAACAAGAAAAGACCCAATAACACCAACATTAAATTGAATCCACATCTGGAAAGAGAAGACCAAAACTAAAGAACCATGAAAGACAAAAGTATTATAAACTCGAAACCCAACCACAATAACATAATCTAAGCTCCGAGGACACACACATACACACATATATATATTAGGGCTGTCCAAGTTAACGACGCGTTAACTAAAAAAGAAAAAAAAAAGGTGCATATGATTTCAGGCGCTTGACGGCACCCGTAGTTCGAGGAAAAGTCTGGTGAACTGAAAGATGGAGAATGAAAAGGGACTTTTGAACAGCAAGTTCACTTTCAAAAAGATGCCAGGTGGTTCGCTGGACAAGACTGAAGTTATTTACATGTACCATTGATTTGAAATGAATTACCACCGAAGTACGTTGAGTCTCAAATACCAGAGAGCGCAGCGCTGCTCCGCCCTCCCCCCCCTCGTCAAAATCAGACAACGCTGGATAGCAGCTTGCAAAAAAGGACGAGTCAAATCAAATCAAACTGCATTTGTTAAGCGCTTTTCTTACAAGAAATGCAACGGAATTGCACATATATATATATATATATATATATATATATATATATATATATATATATATATATATATATATATATATATATATATATATGTATATATATATATATATATATATATATATATGTATATATATATATATATATGTATATATATGTATGTATATGTATATATGTATAATATATTTTAATCATAAGTGTTAAATGTGAGTTTAATGCTTCTTTTGAGTCCAGTTTCCCAAAATGAACATGCGTTGAACTTCTTCATGTTGCAGGTTGGACTTTTATGTTTCTTCTTTCATAGAAAACTGGGTGTCTAGGACAGGTTGGACATTTGATGAAATGGTCCCATTTAACTTGAACGATGCTCAAACACTGCTGGATTTAAACATATTTTACTTCAAGACGACTTTGAAGTTTATGAAAATCTTCTTGTTGCCTTGGTCTATGCCGCACATGTACGTCACATCTACAACAAAACTTATGATGAAAGAAAGTAAAGTTTTCCAAAGGTTCAACGCAGCACCGATCTTAATTAAGTTACATCCACAGGCATCAATGTACCATCTGCTGCGTTACCACTGGGATCCTAGATTGAACACAGTCTGAAATAACTGCTTTAAATCGTAATGCAATTTCCTCTGTTGTTAAATGTTTCCTCAAGGAACAGAGTGTGCTTGAGGACACTACAATGCTGGTACCTCTCTGAAACCTCTCAACCAACCCCCCCACCCCAGTTATCTAAAACCCCAAGCCCCCAAAGTGTGGATTCTGTAAGTTACATCAGCCAGCGCTCCTGTTTTCAGCCGGTCTCATTAGCAGTCTGTCCCCGTTTTCCCCTCTGTATCCCCCCCCCCATCTCCTTACAACTACAGTTCTGGCTTTCAGTCCTACTTCCCTGATCTTTCTTCCAAACACTAATGATCATCCTGTACACTGAGATTAGCTGGGGCAATGGCCCTCAGTGGCTGAAATTAAATTACAATTACAGGACTCTGCTATAATGCCTCAGAGAGCTCCAGTTTTTAGTGAGTCTACATGGGGATATTGGTGGAATGAAAGTATACTTGGAGAACATGGAGAAACACGGTACAGAAGAGAATGAAGTATGTAATATATTTTTGATGTATTTGTGTTTGTATTACATAGTTTTCATTCTTTAAAAATATGTAAAATACAGTTATTTATGTCCTTTCTCAATCTGCACAGTACTGCAAAGGCTTTAACAACACTTGGTAAAACACTTGGTAAAAATTATACATAAAGGTTCAGAGATCCTTGGAACATTGGACACCTTGGAACCTTCTTGAATGCTTTCCACTTGTGAATAATCTTTTTTACAGTAGTATCCTGAACTCCAAACTGTTTGGAAATTGGTTTATAACGCTTTACAGACGGATATGCTACAGCAGTTGTTCTTTTGGTAAGACACATCCCTCAAAGTTCCTCAGGGACCACAACTCAGACATCTGGAGGTTTCAGCTCCATAAGCCCCTTTTATGGGGGTATTATTGTTCCAATATTATTTGTGTGTGCGTATCTCAATCTGTGTGTGTGTAATAAGATTTGTGTGTATTCACATTTGTCTGTATTCACACGTGTGTGCGTAAAAAGATTTGTGTGTCTGTATTCACATTTATGTGTGCGTAAAAAATCTGTATGTCTGTATTCACATTTGCAAGTGAAGACAAATCTGCAAATGCGTAAATGTCAGGGTTTGACACTTCCCCCCAGTTTGTGACTTTCAGTTTCTGTCTTGCCCCGCCTGTGCCCCATCTGCCCTGATTGTGTCTGCACCTGTGTCTCGTCATGTCTCGTTATCTCCTCAGTATATCTTGTCTTGTTATTCCTTGGTTCCCTGTCGGACCGTACTGGTTCTTCCCAGCCCCCGGGTCTGGCACTCAGAAGGCGCGCCGATTTTTTCCAGTGGCCAGCCGCGGTACTGCAACAAAAAATCCCATGTGGCCCAGAAAGCTTTTTTCCCATAGACCGCAATAGTAAAAGAGAAGCCTCTAAAACTGTTCACAGGACACCTCCAGCTGTAATCACCGGCAATTACTAATCTTTGTATTCTATATTTTTAAGTCATGGACTTTATATCCGTCAAAAATGTTTTATAACGGCCAGAAAAGTCAAAGAAAAGTCTCTTTCTGGGCGTGACGTCACGGCTGACGTCACAGCCGTGTCCGTGCATTCCACGGATGTTTATATTAATATATATTATGTAATTATATTATATTAATACATTAATAATATATGTAATACTATACATGTAATAATATACATTAATTTATATATTATATTAATCATACCTGCCAACATTGGGCTGTGAAAAATAGGGAGATTTTCTGGGGTAGTGGTTGGAATGCTCCACTCACAACATCCCCACCCTGATATAAACAAGGCGACTTTTAATGAGCTTTAAATCCATAGCTACAATGAAATGTGCTAAAATGTACCTCCCAAAATGATTCTACAGCCTTCTTGGAGCCAAATAAGTTTAGTATTAATAACAATAAAATACAATATTTGTAGAATTTTCCAGGTTCCCTTTGTCACCCAAGGACCTGTTGTAATTGTAGTTGCAGACTTTGCAGCTTCAATCACTTTCTTGGAGGGAACATACTTCTGGCCAGGGCTGGTATGGTTAATCTTGCAAGAAAGGAGTGTGCAAAGAGTAGAATTATCCATACTCATTGTGTTTTCTGTGAGGATCTTTTTCACCATGCTGAATGACCTCTCTGAGCTTCATTGCTGTGAGGGATGCAGAGCATTGCCTTCATCAGTGATGCCAGATTTGTAAAGCTCTCCTCTTTCCCTAGAAGAACCCAGAACCTTCAACTCTCTCTTCCTGTGGGAGATCCTTGCTTGCTACGACTTGATACTCCACCAACTATTCCTCAGCTTTTTTTCAAAGCATTTTCTCAAACAAAACAAATTTTCAAATAACAAAATAACATATTTTAACCATTTTCCAAACAATAAAATAACTGAAAAAAATCTGAAAAATGGTTCAAATATGTTATTTCGTAACTTGAAAATTTTCAAGTATGTTTATGTAAAATATGCTTTGCTGATGAGAAAATATGTTTCTCTATTTTTCTTGTTTTTGTGAGGGGGGGATATATATTGTTTTTCGGCACTACCTTGTTCTCTATAGCTGATATAACATGAATCACTGTGGGATCGATAAAGTTCTTATTTTTGCCATCAGAGAAAATTAAACATATTATATTTGGTGCCTAACTGTTTCCCAAGTATATTAGTGCGTGTGTGAATGAATAAAAGAGACGTAAAACGTACATTTCTTTGTAGAAAGGCGCTTTATGAAAATAAGTCAAATTAGTTTACAGCGCAGTCTTGCCACATCCAATATGGCGGCGATGTTGACGTATTGGCAGCTCCATGGGGCGGAGCTTGGACGTAGGCAGTGCTTTTGGGTTGGGTTGCCAGGTTTGTCAGGAACCCGTTAATATAATACATCCATGCAGGAACCCCGACACGTGAAACACCATTGACTCATTTCACTTTAAAATCGGGAAATAAGCGGGAGAAATTACAAATCGGGAGCAGGGCGGGAGAAATGGTTGAAAATCGGGAGACTCCCGCTTAAATCGGGAGTGTTGGCAGGTATGTATATTAATACATATTATATTAATATTCGAGTCATTGATGATGGGAGGCCCCAGAGCATCATGGGAGGTGACTCAACTGCGCATGCTCTATGGGCCGCATAACGCGGAAGTAAACCCGGAAGTCAGAGATTTTTTCGGCGTATGCGCTGGCTGAGCAGAATGCATTGAAATTAATGGGCGGCCATTTTTGACGTCCCATCCAGTTTTATAATAGATCCATGGTTCTTCCCCCATGTCGCCTCGTCGTTTTTCCTGTTCCTGGTTTTTGTGTTAATCCTGCTCTGCAGCGCTTTGTTTTGCCTTTTTGAGATTAAACCCCTTTTTGTTGCAACTCCTGGCTCCTGTTCTCCTGCACTTGGGTCCTTAGCAAAACCAAACCATAACAGTAAACTGATATGTAAGTATACATACATCTGTAAATGTGTAAACACATCTGTAAATGCGTACTGAGATCTGTAAATGTCTGTCTACAGTTACAACTCAGGCGGGAGCTCTCGATTGGCTGTCTTTGTACACGTGGATTTTGACACACTTCTGCCGTGGCAAATCTGTAAATGTGATCCGTGTGTACAAACGATTTGTCTGTAACGTCACGTTTCCTTTGCCTTGAGCGCGGGCTCACAGGCTCACGCCAGGCTACAGTAGCAATAAAGCCTTCACACCACTAGTCGGCGCGTAGCACTCATAGACTATAAATAAGGTAGCACTCAGTACGTTTACATGCAGCAATGAGATCGGATTTCCGATCGTATCAGATAAACATCCAGAAGACCGGATCACTTGTCTGAGTATAGATGCTGTTCAGAGATCGGATAAATGGCCAGAGCATGGCCGACTCCGTGACGCTAGGTGGCGCTGTAACCATGGTAACCATTTCAACAAAGAGCCACCTCCGGTTGACCTCCACTTAACAACAACAAGAAAAGATGTCGTACGACGACCTGGTCTGATTTGTTTTTCCAAGTTTGTTCCCTTTGCTGCCACTAACCTTGCGAGAGGCGCAATAACCCTTTTTTTTAAATTATATTATAAAACGGGAAATTTACGGGAAAATACTAATACGGGAGGACGGCGGGAAAGAGGCTTAAAATACGGTAGTTTCCCGGCCAAAACGGGAGACTTGACAGGTATGGACACAGCACCAGAGTTTAAAAACACGGCTGTCAGAGAAGCTCAAAAAGAGTGTTTTCATTAAACATTGATGAAGCCACCAGCCAGAGCAGGACAAAATTATGAAAGTACTTGTTCACTTTTTTGATAATGATACGGCCAAAGTAGCAACTCAACATCTGGCAAGCAGAAAAGTTAATCTTGCAGATGCTTCAGCACTTATGCTGGAACTAGAAGATGTCCTGCAGTCTTATGAGCTTGAGTGGAAACAAGTCACAAGTTTTCTACTGGACAATTGTGTTGTTATGAAGGGAAAGAGGACTGGACTTGAGACACAAGTTAGGGGGGAGAACCAGCAACCACCTCCTCTGGGCCAGCCTGGTTCTTTCCTCTCTTTTATTGTTCAACTGTTGCACTCTAGGGGCCCGATTTACTAAAGGTTTGCGTGCGTAAAAACCTGTGCAAACTTGACAGCACCCGCAAACCAATGTGCGAGCTGATCTACTAACAGCGTGCAAAGACGACTGCGTCTCTGAAATGCGCAAAATTGCACACGCAATTCAGTTAGTACTTTTGCCCTGATAAATAATCAGTATGGGGCGTACCCGCCAAAAATCCTAAATACTGGGAGGGGAAGATGCAAATTGCTCCATTTACCACGCGCAATGAGATTTACCAAGCCTGAAAGTAATTGCGCGTATTGTGATTGTGTCTGTATTTAATACGTTCGAAAGGAAGGTGCTAATCTGCTGCTGCTGTTATTGTGGCAAGGAGGCGACATCCAAAATCAAAGAATACGCAGAGAGAGAGTCTTTATTCTGCTGCATGCTATTTTAAAAATGGTTGCACAAGTTTTATTAAAGGCCACTTTTTCTTTAATTCTTGGCCTTATATCTTTGCCACCTTCTCTTATTGTGCCCCCCTCCACTCGCCCACAAGCAGGCCAAGCCTTTGTGCCAAAACTTTGCATTTTATTGATTACTTATCTTATTGAACGTGAAATCATCCTTCGTAAATTACATTTAATTAAAACCCGTGCTTATTAATCACAAAACACAGGTTAAACATCATGACCAAATCCGCTCCGACCCGCTGTGTCAGGATCAGCGCAGAGACTGCAGCTTCGCCTGAATTATGGTTCTGCGTTAAATCGACGGCCATATGATGGTCCCGTCTGTCACACATTTACTGTCAGTGTTTGCTATATAATATATAATATTTTCAATATACTGTGGACATCTGAATAAAAACTTAACTCATAAATAGATGAATCAAAGCGCTCTCCAGCTCTGTGTCTGATGTCTTTTTCTCCTCAGATCATGCCGAGCAGGTCCGTGTATCTTTTGGTCATTGGATTTTTCCGTCATGAGTGGGAATCAAAAAACAAAAAACGATTGGTTTATTTGATTTTCCTTTTAAAACAAAAAACAAATATTGAATTACACTGCATTTTTTCTTTTTCTGTGTTAATATGATTTAACAAAGATTCAAAATACGCTTTTATTTTCGTTTTCTATTTCATATAAGAAAAATGAAATCCCTAGTCAACAGGAAGGAAAAAACGAACCAAAAACAACCGTTTATTCATATTCGTGCACCGGAAGCTGGCATTTACAACCGAGTGAACTTAGTTCTGGATATTTAACAGGCATTCCTGTGACAATTCTCCCCAGGGGAAGTTTGATTTTAATATTTTATTGGTCGGGTTTACGTGACTCGGAAATGGCTCTGTATGCTGCAGTTCGGGTAACCATGGCAACCATAGCGGCGCTGAAACAACAGATTAAGGATTATTTTTTAAAGATTGATTAAGGACTTGTTCCACAGCGGTTTGACGCACAAACACATTTCCTGCACGTTGCAGCAGATGTGTCTCCTGCAATGCTCAGAAATGAGCGTCAGAAGATTCTGTGCTCGGCTGATCTGAGGAGAAAAAGGCGCAGAGCTGGAGAGCGCTTTGATTCATCATGGCCGAATGACCGGCTATCTGTCTTCACTGGGGGTGCATGCTGGAGAACGTCGGGTTGGAAGAATTAATTTAGTCCCACTCGTGAGGTATCCACGTGATTATCATTATATGTATAAATTGCACTGCAGCACAAACTTTACCTGACGCCGGAATTCATGGTATGGCTGATGGAGCTCTCTCAGGCTCTTCCAACCCGACCTTCTCCAGCAAGCACCCCCAGTGAAGACAGATAGCCGGTATTGCGGCTTTCCTGTACTTTTAAGAGCCGCTTGAGAGTTTATTGTTAGGTCCTGTATATTTGCATGACGCGCTGCTGACAGAGAAGTAGGCTACGCTGAGTGCGACAGAAGTTTTATGGCGTTTAATGACAAAACTCAGCCACAACGGCCTTCCGACATGCTTAATGGGTTTTAAACGTGTACACTGCAAACGTGATCGGGGTGATCAGTGTTCAGTACAAAGCTGTCAACAAAAATTAGGCTACGGCTCCCTAACAGCCTGTCCTAACTGCATGCGAGCGTCCGACTGTCGCGCCGCAATGCGTGGCATCGGACCCGCTCTGAACGCGTTATCGGCCCCACGTTCTACCACGTTCTTTTGATTGACAGCTGAGACTCGCCTTTTAGAAGGCTGATTTATGGTTCCGCGTTACACCAACGCAGACCTTACAGCGTAGGGTGCGCGGCGCGGTCACCGAACGGTGCGCGTCGCTGTAGGCTACGCCGTCGATTTTACGCGGAACCATAAATCAGCCTTTATTCACCCGCCCGTGCGCTCCTGAAAGAAACTCCTAACATTAGCCGACTCCTAAAAAAGTAAAGGGACAAGTAAAAGATGGGTGATTACTTGTAATCTCCCTACGTTTGTACTTTCTAAACAGAAAACAAGCTTATTATTCGGTGGAATAAGTGGGGAAAAAACCGAACAATTAATAACGGCGTGTGATTACGCAATCAAACAGCGAACAGCTGGAGTGACCGGCGTGCGGTGCAAACATGTCAGCATGTCAGATCATTACTGGGATGTGGGGAAAAAGCAGAGGACACGATCAATCCGGCAGGATCCGGGACAAATTAAGCCCTAATAAGATTAAGATAAGATTCTTATATCTTATTATCGTATCAGAACCTTCCAGCCTGGCGATCTCCCTCCAGCAGCTGCCACTTTATTGAAGTTCTTGTATTGAAATGACTGTTTCCTACAGCGCTTTACACTTTTTTTTCAACTTTCAACCGGCTTTCAACGCGAGCGACGGGAAGAAAATAGAAGCAGGGCGTGCGACAAAAGTCCAGCTCAAAACGACGCCGCGTCGCTCGCAACCAGTGTAGACAGTGCAATAAAAAATAAAGCAATGGAACTGTTTTTGACGCTGACTCTCGCTCGCGTCGCATGCAGTGTGTATATTTGCAATATACTGTGGACATCTGAATAAAAACCTCATAAATAGATTGAATCAAAGCGCTCTCCAGCTCTGCGTCTTTTTCTCCTCAGATGATGCTAAGCACAGAATCTTCTGACGCTCATTTCTGAGCATTGCAGGAGACACATGCTGCAACGTGCAGGAAATGTCATTGTGCGTCAAACCGCTGTGGAACAAGTCCTTAATCAATCTTTAAAAAATAATCCTTAATCTGTTGTTTCAGCGCCGCTATGGTTGCCATGGTTACCCGAACTGCAGCATACAGAGCCATTTCCGAGTCACGTAAACCCGACCAATAAAATATTAAAATCAAACTTCCCCTGGAGAGAATTGTCACAGGAATGCCTGTTAAATATCCAGAACTAAGTTCACTCGGTTGTAAATGCCAGCTTCCGGTGCACGAATATGAATAAACGGTTGTTTTTGGTTCGTTTTTTCCTTCCTGTTGACTAGGGATTTCATTTTTCTTATATGAAATAGAAAACGAAAATAAAAGCGTATTTTGAATCTTTGTTAAATCATATTAACACAGAAAAAGAAAAAATGCAGTGTATTCAATATTTGTTTTTTGTTTTAAAAAGGAAAATCAAATAAACCAATCGTTTTTTGTTTTTTGATTCCCACTCATGACGGAAAAATCCAATGACCAAAAGATACACGGACCCGAGCACCGCCGGGTCACGCAAACCCGACCAATTCAATATTAAAATCAAATTCGGTCCTGTGGCCCGTTTTTCTATTTCGTATTTTTGATCTGTGCCTAAAATTGAAATATGAAAAACCAGACGTTTTTCCGTTTTTTGTGTTACCAACTGCATTTATTCTATCGCAGGTTTTCTCTGATATTGCGTTTCTTTTGGTAATGTTTAAATTTCTTTGCTGTAGTTCATGAATGTGTTTATTTGCCTCTTCCACTAATATCTCTAACTCCAACTCGTCAAATTTCATTTTGCGCTTGTGACTTGTGACTGTGCATTCCATCCAGACTCTCCATGGCGCAGATTTTGCGCTCGCAAACCCTAAGACACGCAACACCTCATTTAAATACTGCTGTTTGCACCTGTTATCAATTGCGCACGCAATCTTAGTTGATCACCCGCAAACCACACGCAAACAGCACGCGCAAACTTTTTCAGTGCACACGCAATTTAGTACTCTTTATTTAGGATCTTAGTAAATCGGGCCCTAGGTGTTTTGCAAATAAAAGATAAATAAATAGTGGAAGTGATATATATATATATATATATATATATATATATATATATATATATATATATATATATATATAGATATATATCACTTCCACTATACTATACTTTACTGAATTAAATGGTTGCTAATCAATAATTCCAACAATTAATTAGCCTGCCTGACTTTCACCTGCCCTTATAACATTATGACTTTTAATTTAAAATATTCATATTTTAGATTGTAGGTCATCTTATACCCCGTCAAACACAATGACAACTAGCAAAACTTGATATCAAAAGCATCCACAGTGAAAAGGAAAATAATATTCAAATAATGTAAATTTTGTTGCTTGCCAAATTGCTGACCGCATGTGCCCCCGCTCTAGGAAAAAAAAGTTCAGGCTCTGGAATTTTTTTTAACTTTAAGCCCTGTGCGCGTTGCATAGCTTATGTGAAGATGAGAAGGACAGTGTAAATCCCATCTGGACAGATGAGGCTGCTGTATTAGAATCCGACCTACCACAACCTGGTGCCCGTGCCCACAACGCCTCTGACAATGCAGGTGGTCAGAAGATCAGAGAGGTGCTTACAGATTATTTGAGTGCAAACTTCCCTCTGCGCAGACCCTTGTTTTAGCAATTTGTTAGCTTCATCTTTTTTTTCTGTACAGCACACTGTATCTTTCATGCCATGAATAAAGTCATTTCATTTGTAGTTGTGTTTCACTTTTTTTTTTTTTTTTTACAAACAAAGAGCTAGATATTAGTGTTTTGAGTGTACATTTATTATGAAGAGATACAAAAAAAAATAAAAAATGACAAGTCGTAAAAAAGGTTTAAAAATTATGGGAGGTACCAAAAAAGCTGAACTAAAGCAAAATATCTTTAAATGTGCAAATTGTAAAAAAAAGGTTTACAAATTATGGAGCTGAACTAAAACAATATCTAAACATTTACCAATTTTAGGTTTACAAAATATCTAGAGGTTGCGGTATGTGGATGGCCCTGGGAGGGCACCTGGTTGTGGGGTGGAGTTGGGATGTGGGATGTGGGTGCCGGAGGCCTCAGGCTCCTGATTGACTCCAGAAGTGCTCCGAACATGTTATTTGTGCCCTCCAAAAGTGTGGTCAGCACCCGCTCCTGTCGCTCATCACTCTCTCGAAGCTGATCTCGCCAAAAATCCCTCATCTCACCCATCTGCTCGCATAGCAGAGCGACATCACCTCTATGCCCCTGCCGCCTCTAACGAGGTCTCTGGGCACTTGTCTCTGAAGACAGAATTGTTGTAAAACTTATTACATGTCCTAACGTGGGTATATGTCTAAACATAAAGAAGCATTGGTTGTTACAGCCAGCATATTGCAGAACTTACCTGGTAACTCAGAGTTCCTCTGCAGCAGGGGAACTGCTCCTTGAGGTCTCAGCAGACCTTGTGCTGCCTGTTGAATCATCATGGCCGCCCATCTCTGTTGCTGCTTCTGCAGAGGGTTACAAAAATGAAAAATGATTTATATCTTATTCATTTTATGTCAGACATATGGATTTCTGTTGTCTAGTTGTCAGAATAATCACATTATTGGTTCCATATTATGTTCTTTGCACATATAATCATGCCTACTTTCATTAAACTGTGTTTTAGGTACTTTGTTTTATAAACAGTCACACCGGGTTCATTTTGACCCAGGAAAACAGCTGTGATTGGTTTTAAATCAGTATTCTGATTAAACCTGATCAGTGTGTTATAATATGCATTTTCATTAAACTCAGATTGTATTGTAAATCGTTATTCATAATTCGTTCAGAGCATGCAAGCCCAGTGTGTGCCCAGGCAACAAGTTTTAGCAACTAAGTTAGCAACTCACATTGGTCAAATGCCGCGAAAACGACATCCACCCCGTGTTGTCCGACTCGGAACAATGGTCGACTCCCTAGCAGGTCATCCAAAATCTCCAAGTATGGTATGGAAAACTGACCAGATCATGTCCACTTCTAGAGTTGTTCTGTTTGGCGCCAATGTACGCCTTCCATATATTCTTCCACTTTATTTTGATCTGCTCCGGTGTCCTGATGAAGCCCGCGTCTGCCATCTCTTTCGCGATCTTTTTAAAAAGGTCTGCCTTTCTGGTTTTGCGCCCATCCATAAATCTTAAAATGTTTAGCTCCTGTATCTGACGTTACATGAAACGCGTCTCCTTTCACCCCCGGGTGAATGCCCCCCAGAGGAAATTCTCGAGCATGCGCAGACTGCAATATCCGATATCCCCGTTTACATGGCGTTAACATTCCGACTGCAGCCCGAGCTCAGGGCAAAGGAAACGTGACGATACAGACAAATCGTTTTTGCACACAGATCCATTTACAGATTTGCCACGGCAGAAGTGTGTCAAAATCCACGTGTACAAAGACAGCCAATCGAGAGCTCCCGCCTGAGTTGTAACTGTAGACAGACATTTACAGATCTCAGTACGCATTTACAGATGTGTTTACACATTTACAGATGTATGTATACTTACATATCAGTTTACGCATTTGCAGATTTGTCTTCACTTGCAAATGTGAATACAGACACACAAATCTTTTTACACACACACAAATGTGAATACAGACACACAAATCTTTTTATGCACACACAAATGTGAATACAGACAAATGTGAATACACACAAATCTTATTACACACACACACGCACACACAAATAATATTGGAACAATAATACCCCCATACCTTTTACATTTGTGGATTTAGTGTGTCGCCAGTCCTTTTTACATTGACCAAAACAGATTGGCGTGTCGAGCTGCCCGCGAATAATTCAACTCCGAGGGTACACTTAACCATGGGTCAGGTCTAATATAAAGAGAACTACCGTGGGGTGGTGGGTCGCGGGAGGAATTTGTTGATCACATTACATCAGTACAACCCACCAGGGGATTTTCTTTTAAATGTATTATTATTTTTTTTTATAAAATAAGGAAACAGCTGATGAGAGTAACAACAGCACTTGGAGGTCACTTGCAGGGCCTATATTTGCAAGACGAGTGGTTGGAGAGACAAGGACATCCGCAAGCTGCTCAGCCTCAGACTCTCGTAGCCATAAACCAGCGTACGTCCAGAACCACGAAGGATGGTCCATTGTTTGAACAACTGGCCACAAAAATGACAAACAAAAAAAACACTCATCCCGGTGTTCATCCATCTTCGTTTTGAAAAATACAGCGGTGTGACGTCGCATATTATCCTGCTGATGTGGGGACAGATCCCGAAGGATGCCAGGGTTACTTTCTTTCTATTTTTATTAAGCTTCTTCAGATTTAAAATCTCTTTCCTTTAAAAGTGCCCTTGCTAAAAGCTGTAAACATTTGAAAACAGACAGTAATTGATAGTTCTCACCATCACTATGAAACTAACAATTTCTTGGCATTTCATGGCATTTCCAAGCAGAGAGCAACAGTAATAGCTCAAAGAGAGCGGGAACCATTATGTTGGTCCAAGGTGTACTGTAGCCTGTGGTTGCACAGAACAGCCAGTCAGTTTTATTGCAAGAATGACTGGATTACACCAATCACACAATCTGTGTTTGACCCCTACCATGTTTATCTGAGACTGCAATTTTGTAATGACAAACGAAAGTTACGACTGTAACTACGGTTCTATGAGTCCCGGATGACCGTCAGGCGGTGCTGTAAGCACTGTATATCTCCGCTCGCGCATGCGCATGTCGAGTACAAATAACAACAATGTCACGTCACCCGTGACCCCTGCATGACCCCCGGAAGGGTATATCTTCCGGCGTCGGCATGGGATCGGTTCCTAGAATCTTCTCGCGAGAGCACGAGGATTCTGAGTGACCGGAAGGCCTGGCGGTCATCCGGGACTCATAGCACCGTAGTTACAGTCGTAACTTTAGTGTTATTTCGTCCCTTGATGACCAACAGGCGGTGCTGTAAGCACTGGATGACCAATAGCAACAACGTCACGAAGAATCCCGGTCACTTACCTCACTGACCAGAGGCAGAAGGACCTGGGAGTAGAACCACGGCCAACGGTTGGGGAGTGGCGACGTTGATCCGGTAGAATCTGTCAGGCGACGTCCACGAAGCTTTAGTGCAGATGTCCTCCAGAGGCACCTCCTTCAGGGCAGCCCAAGAACCTGAGACGCTTCTGGTCGAGTGGCACCTCACTCCCATTGGCAAGGGGCGGCCACTGACCCTGTAGGCAAGGCTCGATGGTGTCCACCACCCAGTGGGACAGGCGCTGTCTACAAACAGCATGACCTCGGTTAGGGCCACCATGGCAGATAAAAAGCTGCTCTGACCGTCGCACAGGCGCGGTAGCATCAACATAAGTAGCAAGGGCCTGTATGGGGCACAAAGGGCTTGGCCCACTCTCCACTGGCTGGGGGTCGAACCGGGCAAGCTGGATAGGCTGATTAACATGAGTGCATGGCAGAACCTTGGGCAGGAACGCCACGTTCGGCCACAATGTAACCCCTGAGCTATCTGGGTTCCATCTCAAGCAGGACCCGCTGACTGACAGGGCATGTAATTCACCGACTCACTTTGCTGATGTCATGGCGAGGAGAAAAACTGTCTTCATCGACAGCCACTTAAGGTCCACCTGGGCCAAGGGCTTAAAAGGTGGAGAAGAGAGGGCACCTAGCATCATCGGCAGGTCCCACACTGGGGCCCTCGGGGTCCTCGGGGGGCGCAGCCTTAGAGCCCCCCTAAGAAAGAGAGAAACCAACCGGTGACACCCCACGGTGGCATTCTCAACCCGGGCACGTTGCGACAAAATGGCCGCTACGTACACCCTTAAAGTGGACTGAGCACGACCACCATTCAGGAGGGACTGAAGGAACTCCAGGATCATGGCCACGGGGCAACGCACAGGGTCCTCTGCCCTGTCTGCACACCAGACATAGAATCTCCTCCACTTGCACTCATACTGGAGGCGGGTGGATGGCGCACGGGCATTCAAGATGGTAGCCCTGACGGGCTCAGTATAGCTCGACACTAACGGGTCGGACCCTGCATCGGCCAGACACAGAGTTGAAGGCGACAGGGGTCGGGGTGCCAAATCTGACCCCCCAGCTGGGACAGAAGGTCCCTCCGTTTGGGGAGGCGCAATGGTGCGCTGCAGCAGAGCCTCTGCAGCAGTGGAAACCATGGTTTCCCTGGCCAGAAGGGGGCCACCAAGAGGAGCCTGTGACCCCTTTGGAGGACCCTCTGCAACGTCGGCTCGCGCCGGGAGAGGAAGTCCGGCCCCAGATTCCTGTCCCCTGGCAGGTACATAGCCTGAAGGCCAGGCAGGCGAGGAGCGGTCCACGCTAGAAGGCCCCGGGACACCCGCAGCAGCTGTGCAGAGCTGGTGCCCCCCTGGTGGTTGATCTGAGAGACAGTGGACACACTGTCTGACGAAAACAGCACGTGCCTCCCCCACAGGTGTTGTAAAAAGTGCTTGAGTGTGAGGTGCACAGCCCGGAGCTCCAGCACGTTGATGTGGCGTGTGCAGTCCCGGACAGACCACTGCCCTTGGGCAGGCCTGCCGTGCCAAACAGCACCCCACCCCGAGAGGGAGGCATCCGTGATGATAGTCTAGGGGGGAACAGCGCCTAAGGGCACATCCCCCAGCAGGAATGCCCCGTCTTTCCATGGTGCAAGGGCATGGACCCACGCATGGACACGCGAGGGCTGTCCAGCCACATTTGCAGGGGGCGTAGCGACAGCAGGCCCAAAGGTACAAGAGGAGCAAGGGTTGCCGCCACACACCTGGTGAAAATCCTCGGGGACAGGGGGAGGCCGAACAGGAGCACCCTGAACCGACAACGGCGGCCCCGGTAGGCGAACCTCAGGAATCGCTGGCGACGTGCCGCGATCGGCACGTGAAAACAAGCGTCCTGTAGGTCCCCAGTTGTAAACCACTCCCCCTGACCGACCACACGCAGAGCATCTGCTGTGGTCAGCATCCAGAAGGGCAGGACCTTCATGTACCAGTTGAGGCCTCTCAGAGACGAGAAAGTAGTAGCTCTAGTAGAACCCCCGGGGCTGCAGCAGGGGGTCCACCTGATGGTGCCCTTGGCCAGTAGGACGGACAACTCCTGAGCCAGAGCCAGAATGTTCGCAGGGTCTCTGATGATGGTCATCTTGACCCGGCCGGAGGTAGGGGGCCGGTGTCGGAACTGTAATTCCTACCCCTGGGTTAAGACTACGAGCAGTCTCCGTCGAAGGTGACTGCGCCAGCCAGACGTGACGGTGCGTGTGCACCAGGGTGGATATCAACCGCCCCAGCTCCCTCGTCTGGGAGGCAAAAGCCTGTAGGGATACGTCACACATGTCACGTGTGAAATCATCCACCTGTGCATCCTGCAGGGACGTTGAGAGAGCCAGCAGAAGATGGGAAAGGGTGTTCCCCAGCCGGCCAATGCGCGCCGCTGTGTCATAGGCCTTACAGATATACCCATCAGTAACCCTACACTGGGTAGAGGGGCACTTGGGATCTGGCTTCAGAGCCTCATCAGGAGCCACTATCAGCGTTGCAATGGAGGGCTCGATGGGGGGCATGTGGCTGAGACCAGCCACTTCTGCGTCCTCCATCGCCGCCAGAGCGCGGCCATCTGATGTCGGCCTGGAGAGGGCTGTGACATCTCTCCAGCATGAATGCAGCTCCCTCAGAAAATCCGACGAGGGGTAGAATGATGAACTCCACCGGAGAAGGATTGCGCTAAACGCCACCTCCGCACGCGGTGTATCCAGCTGCAAGTGCGCCAGGGGAGTGCGGATAACGCTCCCCACGGAGGAGCCTTCTATTTCCGTCCTGTACTTCAGATGCGCGAAGCGAGAAGAATGAGGAACCGATCCCATGCCGGCGCCGGAAGATATACCCTTCCGGGGGTCATGCAGGGGTCACGGATGACGTGACATTGTTGTTATTTGTACTCAACATGCGCATGCGCGAGCGGAGATATCCAGTGCTTACAGCACCGCCTGGCGGTCATTAAGGGACAAAATCGAACTCTATTTATGAAGGGTTTACCCAACCACTGTCCTCTTATTTCAAACCAGTTTCTTCACAGAACATCAATTACTGCTGTTTCATGAGGATGAGTGCTGTTGGCATCCTCATGTATCACATCCTATAACACCAAATGTTCCAGTATCATTCTGGGGTATCCAACAAAAAACCCTTGCTCACAGGCAAATCAACATGAATCTAGTCCCTTCCAGTCTGCACTTGTTCTTTATGTGTGATCTATTCAAACGCATGTTTAAAAAGGCCCACCAATACTAGGCCATCTGACAAAGGGAAACCCCCGAAGCAAGGGGGAGATGGTGTAAGCAGGCTGTAAAAAGACGACAACAATTAAGCAGCAATATGGCAAAACAAAAAGACACAGCAAGCAAACAGCTTGTGCTGCATGTTTCTTCCCTCAGCCCTTTTTCAAAAGAAAAAAAGGAGAAAAGGTCACTTTTCATCAGTGGTTTCTTTTCCCATGTCACTTATGACTTGGAGACCAAACACAGTCATTGGGTGACAGACTTGTTGTCAGATTGTGTGTTGCCCTCAGTCACTGATAAGTCATGTAGTGTAAACATCACAATGAAAAAAAGAAAAAAAAAAGCCCAGCGTTGGCTGCATCGGCTACAGTTCCATTGGGCTGGTTTGATTTTTGTAAGTCAGTGTGGTTTTGCTCCGTCCTCAGCGCAACCTCAGGTTCCCCCAGGAGCAGTCTCTAGGCATTTTAGGAGAATGTGTCCTCTTTTTTTCCAGTCTCCTTTCACTCAAGGAAAAATCCAGACACAGCTTAATGCATCACTACATAAGAAAAGTGTCACCGTTTATTGGTCAGATGTTTCTGCAGCAGGAATAATTACAGAAAACATAGGAACACAATTCTTGTGTTGGGGGATATACCATAGTCCTGCTGGCAAACCTTCTCAGGTTAGCTGTCATCCATGTCCTTCATTACATAGTTTGTTCTTACATACAGGAAATCGTGTCATTCCAGGCTTTTGGCTCAGTATATTTTCTCACCCAGATGACTGCAGCAGAATTCAGATAATGTTGAGAGAGAAAAGTTCTTCTGTGTCTTGGCACAATTGTTTTGGTTTATACTTGAGTGTGGTAGCTGTCCACATCTGATAAAACGAAGCACACCAAGTAGGTAAATGTACTTAAATTCATTTTAAAAGTACAAAGGTTTGCAGGTGTCAAAGCACCTTTAGACTCCAGATACACTGCTGCAGGTATCTTCTGTATTAAGCCACGCTTAGACCCATTCACACAGCCAGGTCATTTCAGAGCTATATTGCCTTTATTGAACTCCATTGTTCGGTGTTAAACATGGAGGCGGAACTGTGATTCGTTTCATTATACAGATGTTCCGTCCCTGTTTTGCCTTGAGAGGTGGTAACAGATGTAATGGGGACAAAATGTGTGCTGTGTGAACTGGAAAAGCAGAAAGGTGCAACAGAGGCCACAACCATAAATGCAAATTATGTGAGAGGTGATTGGCAGGTTGGAGGAGTACAAGAACCTGGGAGTCTACATCAACCACAGACTGAAATGAAGGTCTCATGTTGATGCCGTGTACAGGAAGAGCATGAGCAGACTACTTCCTGTGGAAGCTCAGATCCGTTTATATATGGAGCAACAGTTGACAGTTCTCTGCTGTGCTGGGATTGGGGAGTAGCGTCAGAGGCTTGGGCTGCAATCGGATCAACTAACCGATCAGGATACAATAGATAGATACAACAGTGGAGAGAAGGACTCTGAGGAAGTCATTTATTCTAGATGTCATTAAAACACCACTCTAAGTAACTGATGAGGAACTGTTTCTACCAGTTGAAGAATATTTCCAAACTGAGAACCTTGTTCATAAAGATGATCTTGAGTTAGTCATTCATGCATTTCTGTCATCTTGTTTAGACTATTGCAACAGTTTATTTACTTGTCTAAAAAAACAAAAAAAGAACTGTCTCGTCTGTAGCAGGCCCAAAATCCTGCAGAAAGGCTGCTAACTTGCTCTAATAGAAGGGCTCATGTTACACCAATCCTAAAAACTCTTCACTGGCTCCCGGTTCCTTTTCGTTTTAACTTTAAAATCCTGGTGCTGACATTTAGGGCTCTGCATGGTCAGGCCCCCTCATATATTAGGGACCTATTATGCCACTACACTCCATCTCGGAGGCTGAGGTTGCTGGACTACAACTTACTTATGGTCCCTGTTTTAAGATGTGAGGAGGTTGAGGCTCTGGAATTATCTCCTGCTGTCTCTACATTCGCTGGACTCCATCAACGCTTTTAAGAGTAAACTTAAAACCCACCTTTTTCCCCAAGCTTTTAAAGGTTTTTATAGTATCTCTTCGATTTTATTGTATTTTACATTTATTGTATTGTGTTTATTGCCAAAAGATGCTTTTGCATGCACAAAAGGGTCCCAGTTCAATTTAAAACAAACATCTTAATGAGGTTACTTGAGGTGGGTACTTGTGGGTACAAATAAAGTAACCTGAATGTAATATTCAGGTTACTTTCTCTATTATACTGTACGTGTCTGTTCATTGAGTTATAAGCATGTTTGATTTTGTGTTTTTGAGGCCACAAACAAACTTTTGTTTATGGCCAACAAAATTCGAGGGCCAGCCCTGCTCTGCTGCATTAAACATATTTGTTTAAGTATAAAATGCTTGAGGGGATTTTTGTTGTGAACTGGTTCTACACGAATACACTGAATTGAATGTGATCACACAAATGACAGACAAGCTCGTTATCTGACAGATACATGCATCTGCTGCTTCAGTAACCTTTGGTTTATGTGCACATTTGTATTTGCTGTGGTTGCATGTGCAGTCGTGTGGTTCAGGGCAGAGCATTCCCAGCTCACAACACTGAGCCTGTCACCGTTTCTGTCTGATCAGAGCAAATTGGCTGAAGAACATTGTTGAATGAGAGTAGGTAGATAGCAGGACTCTGCTTCACATATTCTCTCCATTCTCTGACGCATGTCACCCACCCACGTCACCCAGTTCAGCCTTCCCTACTGCCTATTATAACCTCCGAGGAAGAGCTCTCAGCTTGCTTCTTCAGCAAGTGTGTTGGAGAGAAGAAACAAAAGTAGAGCACAATAGGAGAACAAAGATAGCAATGCTGCTGTTCTTTAAAAGCCAATTTAAGAAAGAAATTGATGTGAGGTGAAACTGTAAATTCTAGTCTCCCCTGTATCTGCAGTCTATATACAGGAAACAGAGCCATATTTCTCTGCATATGAAATAGTAATGAAAAATTGCTTTGGTCATTTATTTGCCTTTGATTTCTGCTCTCTAATCATTTGTATATTGGTAATGTCGCACTTATATGAAATACTGCCTCTGATTTATCTAACGACGCATTGATTCAGAACCATAATTTTCCTTGGGCTTTTATTACATTGTTAATAAGCTGTGACATTAAAATGTTTCAGAGCTAACTATTCAAGACTCCATGACAATCTTTAGGCCATCTAACACATTTAACAGCCAGGGTAGGAATGATGTTATTGCTCTGCAGCAAAGGAATGGATTGTAGTGACATAAACCACCCTAGAGCATCCCACAGTGGGATTACAGTCCATGGATGTGAGCCTATCAACATCAACAAAACAGAGTGGCTATGTGATGAAAAGGAATGACAAAATTGAATAACTGTTTGATGAATGATGCATGAGTAAATGAAGACCAGGAGTGCAGGTCGATCAATTAAATTGTCTTAATAAAGGTCCTGACTCAGGGTTCATCCAGGAGAGACTCAGAGTAAAGTCGCTGCTCTTCCACAGCAAGAGGAGACAGTTCAGGTGGTTCAGACATCTGATTAGGATACTGCATGGACTCCTCCCCAGGGAGGTGTTTTGGGTGTGTCCTACTGGAAGGACAGCACAGGACATGTTGGAGAGATTATATCTCTTATGGCTTGGTAATGCCTCGGTGTTGGTGCTGGTTCAGATGGCCGGGGGGAGAAAGATCTTTGCCTCTATCCTGCCACTGCAAGCCGATCAAGACAAGCAGAAGTTCAACTGGGATCCCTGACTGACAGATACCGTGATCAGGGTCCCGAGAGCTTAGCTGGAGTTCGGTCTGAGCTAGTTGACTGTCTGTTGGCTAGCAGCCTGGGTGCCTGTAAATCTGGAAGAAGAAGGGTCTTTCCAGATCAACTTGGAAGGTCACTCGGGTGTAGGATTGTTATTCCAGCTGCTGCCAGGGCTAGCGGCCCCAGTCAGGGCACAGCAGCAAAGGTAGCAGCGCTAGCTACTTATATAAGTGTCATTCGCCAGATCCAGGAAGGCTACCCCAGCGCTGGTTGCAGTAGTTTATGGCTATACACTTTTATAGATATAGACATTTGTTGTTTTTTTTTACCTAATGGTGATCCGAAGCTACAATTTTAGATTTCCAGGTGTCTAAATAACTATACAAACTGGGAGAGTGGCTCCAGCGAGATCCCAGGAACAACAGAGGGTTCATTGCAGGAAAAGCAAAAATACTGCATAAGAGGACATTAAGGCCAGCTAATGCTAATGCTAAGACACTTTTCCAAAAGTTTTGTGGTTTGTTCTGATGTAGTTTTGTGAACCTCAGTTGAAACTCCTTCAAACAAACCAGACTTGATGACTCTTCTCCTAACTGTGCTGTCATGGACATTTAGATTGAAAATGCTATGCAAGGCCTGCGGGATCTGAGATGTAGCGTTTGTTTGTTTTTTTAAGCATTCCTCTGAATAGGGGTAAACTTGTTGGGACAGCCACTCCTTGCAAGATTGGAAACCATCTTGAATGCTTTCTTTCTCACTATATAGCAGTGACCTCCAAATCATTTGGAAATGGTTTTTATACCTCTCACCCTCTTAGTAGTGTTCCCCTGCCGAAATGTCTGCTTTTTACATCATATTCCCAATTATCATGCAAAGGATATTATCCATTGATTTTCCTAACTAGTTGATACAAATGACAGTCAGCATCATTTCCATGAGTCAAAAGAAGAAGAACATTTATTTTACTCTCCAGTTGGTTCCCTGAAGTTTTAAAACAATATGAAACACTTTTCTCCAAGCCGTGATTCATGACATCTTGTCATCAACAATTCTCGGAGATGCTTTAATTTATCCACGGCACATCCCTGGCATGCCAAAATGAAACCTGCCATGTCCTTGAATGTTGCTGTTCAATCTTAAAACATAATCTTCTTGCTATGGTGCTCAGTAAGGTGCTCTGTTGTGGTAGCTACGGTGATAAAATGAACAGGAACTCCAAATCATGTTTAACCTTTACTTCTAAAAACATCCAAGTTCCTCGTAATTTGGGCGTGGTTTGGAGTTTTTGGAGCTGATGTACAGGTTGTAAAAGGATTAGTGGCCAAATAACAGGGGGTAATGATGACTGAACAAGCGGGAGAATTAAGCACAAGGAAGTATAGATGGATTAATGGCTGTGATCACAGCAGCCTCCATGCTGGTGCTCAGCTCCCGGGTTGTTTTGATCCAACTGTAACTAACGGTCCACACTTACCTACTGGGGCGCTCTAATCAGACAGGACCGGCTCCCTGCTCTGTGCACCACGCCACAGATACAATGAAGTTAGCCCATTTTCCTGCACTTATTAAGTCGTGTTTTGCTGATTGGTTCTGCACGAAGGCACAAAAACTGCACCGGCTGCATTGTTAAAAGTGGGGAGGGGAGAGGTTTGAGTTAATTAGGGGTTGGCACAGTTTCAGAAAGAGTGCCTGCGAGGAATGGAGAGCAGCATCGGTCTCTACCAAGTCACTCCGCTGAGCCCGGCTGCCCTGTAGATATTCAGATGGTGTGATGCTGTGATTGAATGTCATACGAATGGACAGAAAACAGGGAGATTCTGTAGGAGATAAATTAGCTGACATAAAAAAAGACTTTCCTGCCACAACTGCATTTAATCTACACTGTTTCATGGTTTTGGGTTTAGTTCCTGTTTTATTTTGAAACTCGTTTCTCAGCTTGCGTACTCGTAGGAAATTAACAGGAGTAGATATACAGTTAATACTTTATAACTGTTTATCTGAATGAAGTTTTAAGATGTTTTGTGATGAAAGAATGTGGTTATTATAACTCTATATCCGTGGTAACATTAGAAAGAGAGCCAATTTAAAAATGTCCTCCAATTTTTTTTTCCTGTTCAAACTTTATTTATAACGCGGCTTACAAAAGCATAAAATGCATTGAAAAACACATTATATAAAGTAATGGCTGTAAAAACTGGAGTGAGAGGAGTACATGGTGTTATTCTCAGTTGTGTCAATGTTTAGAGTTTTTACTTTTACAACTAGTTAAACTGCAGAAGTTACGTGTATTAGCTGAGCTGTGATGTCATCAAGTACACTGATGTTCCAACTGCAGAAAGACACGTTCTCGCATCCTAACTACCTTCTCCTAAATTGTACTTGCCAAGTATCGTAGTACTCAAGTACTTGGGAAATGTTTTACTTCCTTTACCCCATCTTATCTTATCTTATCTTATCTTGCTCCCTGCTGGTCCGTCCGTTTGCCTTTCTACCCAGTGTTTTTTTTAGTTAGTTTGGTTTAGTTTCCCTAGTGGAGGACTTTTCTGCAGTTTGTTTTTGAATTCCTGCCTGTTCAGCGATTTTTGTTAAATAAAATACTTTTGTTTGTTCTCCTACCACCTCCATCCTCATCTCGCAACCTGTAAGAGAGAAACGTTTCCTTTTATCTGGTATTAACATTAAGTCTTTACTCGCATATGTATGGAGGACGTTTTATTTCTAAAGTATAGTTCTTTAAGTGTTCTGGAGATCTTAGACTTTATATACAATTATTCATAACAAAACTGAAGCTAAAAAAAAGACTTGTGAGTAAGTATAAACCCTTCCACAGGGTTTAAGAGGGTGAGAAGTCGGGTGCTGTGAATCATCAGCTGGTGAGCAGACCTCTAAAAAGGCAGATGTTTTGGCAGTTTGCAGCTCTAGAGCTTTTGGGTGTGTGTTAATGCAATACCAAGAGGAATAGACACAGGCAATGGTCTTAGAAAATAGAATATTGCTGAATATAAATCTGGAAAGAGTTATAAAACCCAATTCCAAACTACTTGGCATTCAGCATTCAGGAGGGAGAAGTGGAAACCTTTCAAAACAGTCCCCAGTCCTCCCAGCAGTGGATGTCCCAACAAATTCATTCCAAGCTCAGACTATGCAGCGCTCACTGGAATACAAAAAAGTCAAGAGATATATCATGAGCATATAAACTGTGAAAGTCCATGACTGCATCATTAGAAGAAGACTCAACAGTGTGGATGGTTTAGAGGGTTTCCCTGAAGAAAAAAGTCTCCTCACCTTAGAAAGGAACCAGGAAGGTTGACTGACGTCTGCCATTGCCATTACCAAGGCATCCGGCAAAAAATAAATAGCATTTCTTCTATTTGCTTTACACCTTTAGCCCAGCATTATGGTGGAGGGGTGGTGATGGTTTGGGTTTGTTAGGGTCTATCCTGGGTCCTATCCTGTTTTCAATCTTTATAAACAATATTACATCGGCTTTGACGAGCAGTAGCGCTCATCTCTATGCAGATGATACAATTCTATACTGTTCTGCTGATACTGCTCAGTCGACTATTGAAACCCTTCAAATAGCTTTTGTCAGCCTACAAGATACACTTTTCAGGTTAAAATTATTACTGAATCTAATCAAGACTAAAGACTCTAAATTTATGTTTTTTTCCAGAAATGATGTTGACATCGACATGCCGCTGGGCATCAGGACCCAGGAGGGTCAAAATATTGAAAGGGTTCCAGAATGTAAATATCATGGTATTTGGCTGGATCAAAAACAAAGCTGCGTCAGAAAATTGGGTATTTTTATAAATACAGAGAAAATGTTCCCCATGTGCTGCAGAAAGCAGTTATTGAGACAGTCTTCCTGTCAGTTCTGGATTTTGGTGATGTTATTTATCAACACGCATCTGCTTCCACCCTAAAATCACTTGATGCTGTTTCAGCTCTAAGATTCATCACTGGTGACAGTTATTCTACTCATCACTGCATCTTATATGAAAAACTTGGGTGGACTCCCCTTTCTGTCAGACGTGATAGGCATTGGTTTCTCTTTGTTTATAAAGCCCTAATTGGAAGGCTTCCTCATTACCTTAGCTCCTTACTGAGCTGGCATAATGGTAGATACTCAACCCGCTCCTCTGATTTTCTTATGCTGGAAGTGTCATGTCCACGGACTGAATTTGGAAAAACTTCATTTAGCTACTGCGCGGCTCACAGTTGGAAAATCTTTCAACATGCATTGAAGTTGGAAACGTTTGTGCAGCTTGGTCAATTCAAATCCTTGATTTCTGACCATTTTACTTATTTTTGTAATTGTTTTTAATTTTAATTTTTATTGTATTATTCTTTTTATATGGTTGTTGTACATTCGGCATCATTGTAAATGAGGGTTTGCTCTCAATGATTTCTCCGAATTCAAATAAAGGTTGATTGGTTATGCACCTGTAGGACCTGGGTATCCTACAGTCATGGAGTCAACCATGAACTCATCTCTCTCGTCTCTGTGAGCTTTATTGAACCTGGGTCATTCAACGGAACAATGATCTGAAGTTAAGGAGAATTTACATCAGAAAAGCAGATGAAGAAATCAAGGTTTAGAAATGGCCTAGCCCAAGTCCAGATGGGATGAGATGGTTTTTCCAGGATGCTCTGTATTTTTTTTTTTTTTTTATTGTAGGCGGGAGATTATTTTTTCTTCCAGGACAGGCATCTGTTGGTTTGAGATGCTTTATGAAGTGTTTATAACTATCTGCTCAACCTTTTTGTCTGCTGCTCCTAATAGTGTCTTTCTAATCAGTGCCATGGTGTTTAGTGCCCAAGAGAGGGCCTCAGAAACGTGTGTCCTCAGAAGATTAAATGTGGACACTTTCTCCACCACCTCCCCGTTGATGCATGACAGCGGCTGGACATCCTGCTTCCTCCTGAAGTCAATAATCACTTCTCTTGTCTCTTTAATGTCCAATGGGAAATTACAGCCTCAGGACATCCTCTCTGTATGCAGACCCATTATCTTCAGTGATGAGCTTGTGTCATCTTAATGTAACTGGTGTTGGAGTTATGGGAGGGTTTCACACAGTCATGGCTGTAATGAATGAAGAGGCTCAGCACAGAGCCCTGCGGCGCTCCTCTGCTGAGTGTTAGTGTGCTGTGGACCAGTCCTCACTGCATGTTTGGGAACCCACAGACGGATGCTGCGTTGCATAAGTCAGGTTGGACATCTTGGAAGACGGTCTAAGCAGCACAGTCTTCGAGGATCTGCCCTGGCAGCTCTTGATTCTGCATAGATCAGTAGATGCTGCTACACTAAAGGCTACCGTCTGAATCCCTAACATTTTTATGATATGAACTTATAAAAGGGAGTCCTGAGAAAATGTCAAGGTGTGAAATCCTTGGGGTGTGAATGTCATATGATGGTTGATGGTCATACGAAAATACCTGAGCTTCCTTCACATGAGGTAGATCTACTGAAACAGTCACCATGATTACCTGACTTTTTTGTCAAATTTTCATTTTCATTTACTTTTACGGAGGGAGGAAGTGGGACTGAAAGCACATTAAATATAAAACCTAGTTCATGATGTCACTGTCATATCTTTTTACCCATAAAAATATTTGCCTGTGGGTCAGAGCTGGTGTGTGGTCATCCCTCACTGCCAGGATTTTAATGTGTTTGCCCCACAATGGCAGAGAGAAAAGTGTGATATTACAGCTGCTCATTATTTATTCATAAAGTTGGAATTAAAAAGCCCTTGACCTGTGTAAAAATGTGCTGAAAGCTTCCTCTTTTCTTTTTTAGGTGACTGGCTGGAAAGCTGGAAAGCTGAATTAGAATTCAAATAGAGAGATAAAAGCTTGCATATCTGGGAAAACAAATTTTTAAATGCACCCAAATGAAAAGAGATCTGTTGTGACATTTCTTCAATGTGGATATGTATTTTTAATCGCACAGTGTCAGCAGGAAGTGTCAGTGTTTATAAAATACAAAAAAAAAGATTTTTTTTTTTAATTATGAGAATTTACGGTCTAAGAAATTGAGTTGACATTTGCATCAAGGAAACTAATGGGATTTTCAGCATCAGGAGCACTTGATGAATTATTAGCAGGAAGTCTCTTTGTCAGAGTAATGTGCATTCTCAGTCAAAATAACCAAAGTAGAGCCAGTGTTGAGTGCAGCAAATAAATCCAAAGAAATTAGAAGAGAATGATTTAAAGCCTGCTGGAACGCACCTGCCACAAAGTTTAACTGCATGCGCAGATCATTTGTACTGTGGAATTTCATTCTTGAATATGACCATGTTATTGATTAATTGTTGCCATTTTGGGTTTATGTCATTTCTCAGCTGTGATACAATTATATACCTGATTTGTAAAACACTGCATACTTGGGGAGGGTACATTGGGCGTAAAAATGGTCATTTAAATAAAAGGTGCTTGCGTGATACATCATATTTTGGACATCATCTTCTGGATTCCCGACAGATGTTTCATCCCATCAACCGTCCCAGTCCTGTAGAGTAAGTCTGTTTGGGTTAGGGGCAATCAAATGCGTACATGAATGCAAATTGAGAGGTTTAAAGTCAAATGTAACCATATTATCTCAAAACGTATTTGAAATATAAATTTTGCAATGTGATCAGATTCAGGTGAGACAAATAAGTCAAATAACTGGAAACGTTACCCATCGCTACCTTAGATCGCTTAATCACAGACACCTCGCAAAAGTTTTTTTTTTTAATACTGATCAATTGTTTGGGAATATTTATCTTTTTTTAAAAAAACATGTTACTATTCAGCACCTAAATAATATGTAGTATGTACTAGAGCCCTGCGCGGGACTGTTTTCTTCATCCTGCCCCCGCTGAATTTCTGACCAAAACCGCACCCGCAACGTGTGTGTTACACTCCCGCCCGCTCCCGCAAAACTCTGAGAATTCATGCCCATACAATAATAGAGATGCATTGATTTTGTGTCTTCTCCCATCCCACAAGAGAAATGTCCAATACAAATCTATCTGATTTAATGTTAACATGATCATTGTGGAGCTTGATGGATAATTGACAGTTAGTTAGTTAGTTAGTTAGTTAGTTAGTTAGTTAGTTAGTTAGTTAGTTAGTTAGTTAGTTAGTTAGTTAGTTAGTTAGTTAGTTAGTTAGTTAGTTAGTTAGTTAGTTAGTTAGTTAGTTTTTATTTGGTCCATTAGTAAATCAAAACATGCACCACAGTAAAGCTGGATATATAAATAAATGAACCAAAAAAGGTGTAGACTGAAGCCGTAGCTTATATGATGCCTACCCTTTTTTACAATACATCACAACAAATCAAAATAAAAAGTATTACACATCAAAATAAAAAGTATTACACAGTTCATAGGCACTGACCGAAAGTTAGATGCAAATCCATCATTGTCATCATTGCACAAGCTATTCCGCCGTTCACACACGCATCAATTATGTGATTGAGGTTATATAGCAACGAGAGTAGGCTGTGAGTGGCTCAAATAACACTAATAAATAACATAATATAAACAAAGTTAACGAATGAAACAAATTAATTTAACAAATGAATCACTTGGCCATTATATTGCTGTGGGGGAAGAGAATGTTGCTCACTGACTGCGGTCCCAATCCCGTGCGTCTCTCTTCCAAGATCCACAGACACTAAACGCAGTTTTTCCAAATATCTGACTTGCCTTGCTTTGTCTTTGTTTTGTAAAGACCTTGTTTGAGGTTCTTTTCCATGTCATTGATTTCCATCTTGTCGCTAGGCTACATCCCGATCCTGCAGTGTTTTTTTTAGCCGCCCGCAGCAAAGTTCAAACCGACCGCTCCCGCGAGATTTGCGTTGGATCCCGCGGGACCCGGCGGGACCCAATCCCAATGCAGCCCTCTAGTATGCAGAGGTGGACGGAGTACTTGACCCCAGTACTTGAGTAAGAGTACAAATACTACTGGTCAAAATTTACTCCGTTACAAGTAAAAGTAGCTCAGTCAAAATATTACTCGAGTAAGAGTAGAAAAGTACTTGCTTTTAAAGGTACTTATGTATCCAAAAGTAAATGCTTTTAAATTTACTTTAAGTAAAAGTAAGAGTAAGAGTAAGAGTAAGAGTAAATTTCAAAGCAGAGAGGTAGTTCTGCTTCGGCAGACACAATAAACATTTGAAAATAAATGTCTGTGGTTTGTCTGTGCCCTTGTTTTTTTACGCGGTCGAACTCAAACATTGAGTTAAGATACGGTCATGGATTTTGTGAAAGTCCCTGCTCCGAGTCCGGCTCATTATCAGACTCAGACGACTCAGCGGATTGTCTTTCTTCTCCTGACGCAGGCGTAGCCATTGTTGTGGCTATGTCTTGACAAACGCAGGCTACTTTGGCGGTATTGTTTTGAGGAGGCTAGACGTATTTCCTCTTTACGTACATCCCAGTGGAGAGCGTGCACTGTGATGAATGAATGAATGAATGAATGAATTGTTTATTTCAGTTACATTACATTATTTGCAATTCAAACTGTGTGTGTGTAGATGAGAAAACACTTTCATACAAGTTTACACTCATCAGTTTCACACAAAAAATAATAATAAACTCTGTAACCGAAAAAGGAATAGGCTGAAGCCAAAGCTTATATTTGCCTACCCTGTACTTTCCAACAGAAAACCCAGATTATCTGCAATATGAAAAGAAACAAAAAGAGAAATTTCCCTTTAAATTGTTCTGCTTAACCAAATTATACTTCAATCATTTAGCATTGTAATCCTTAATTATTTTACTTTTCAATATTTTTTTTAAATTCAACAGAGATTTACACAGTTTCACTTCATCACTAAGTTGATTCCATAATTTGACTCCCAAAAATGAAACACATCTATATTTAACATTAGTCCTCACACGACATCTATGAATTTTAATATGCATGACTCTACAAATAATGTATTAGTAGTGTCACGATAAGAAACTTTATTTATTATTCTTACAGCTCTTTTCTGGAGTTTAACTATAGGGTCTATATAAGTTCTATACGTATTCCCCCAAACCTCCACACAATATGACATGTATGGCATGATAAGAGAGAAATACAGTATGTGCAGACATTTTTTATCCAACAGATCCCTTGTTTCGTAAATTATACCAATAGATTTAGACAATTTCTGCTTAATATAATGTATATGTGGCTTCCAACAAAGTTTATGATCTATAATTACTCCCAAAAGTTTAGTTTCATATACTCTTTCAATTTCAACTCCACTTAGATTCAATTTAATTTCACAATTAGTTCTAGCACCACCGAACACCATAAATTTCGTTTTACTTTCATTTAGTGATAGGTCTCCTCCTTTGACAAAAACAGCTTGTGTCCAATAGGATTTTAGGGAAGAAGAAAAAAGAGCAGACCTGAAAGTAACAAGTACTTTTCAGCCTTCCTAGAAATTTACTCGAGTAAAAGTAAAAATATTTGTCTTGGAAATGTATTCAAGTAAGAGTAATAAGTACCAAAGAAATCTAATACTCAAGTAAAGTACGAATCCTCTGGATATGTACTTAAGTACAGTACTCAAGTAAATTTACTCCGTTACTGTCCACCACTGCTAGTATGTACCACTATGAAAGCACTGAAGCACATTTTCCACTATTCAATTGTCCTCAATTTCTATAATGATGTGTAGCCACGTTAGCTGGAGACCATAACACCGTGACTTGAGGGGCACCTCCCCAGACATGTAACTACAGAATTATGCTTGGTAGTATGGTTTTCCCTACCAGGTATCTCTTACATCTTCATTGTTTAATCTGAGTAAAGAGACATATATATGCAACATCAGTAAAAATCCAAAAAACTAGCTGCTTTATTTGCTGCATTGTGCTTTCTTAGCTAAATAAAGGAAGTACAAAACAGAAAGCACAGCACTGGAAGTTATAGCGCTGCAGAAAGGAACCCACACCGCCACCTGGTGTTTGGTGATGTAATTACAGCACAACAATGGGCACGTAAACTTCGACGATGACATAGTTGCTACACATAAATCATGCTGAAGTTGTCCCACTTGTCCTATTCTGAGTGATTTTATAGAATAGTGTGTATAATCTTTTTTTTTTTTTAAATCAATGTGGAAAATAATTAAAGACGTGTTATGAATTTAACAAACCTCCGACTCTCCCCTCAGACACAGGCTGTAGAGAGGTGGTGCAGGAGTACAAATATCTTTGTAACTGACAGCAAACTGTGCTTTGAGCTCCTGATGGACCCGGTGTGCAAAAATGCAAACCTGCGTTTGCACTTTTATCTTAAAAGCTGCAGTTTTAATGTCAATAGGACTTTTATGACAATGTTTTTATTGAATCGGTTCTTACCTTTAATCTGTCGGGACAGGTGGCTTTCTCTAAAACTGAAAATCGCCTACACAACATTGTGAAGATTTGCAGTAAAACTGCTGAAACACTGCTTACTGACCTTCAAGAACTGTACAGTGTCTGATCATTGCAGAAAGCCCAAGCCACGTTGGCTGATCTGAGCCACCCTACGTTGGGGTTAGTGGGGAACTGATTTGGATCAAAGAGGTTATTTTGTGAATAAAACGTCCTGAGTGGTTTTAAAAAACGCCCTTTCAGTAGTTTGTCAGCAACACACAATCCTGGCTCCTGATTGAAGCTGAACCAAGCAGGAAGGATTAGGGAGTTCAGGGTCCATTCTTCATCTTCTCCTTCACAAGTTCCTGTAGTCAGTTTAAATGTTTCTTGTGTGTAGGCGTCGCCCTCAAGCATTTGATTGACAAATAACAATGGCACTTTCTCCTGACTCCCATCCTTGAGAACATATGATTTGCAAATAATGGTGAAGAAAATGACGAACATTACAAATCATCCCATTCTGTAATTAATTCCCAGAGCACAGAAAACTGCAAGGATTGCGATGAATGCTCGACCCATGCAGCACACATTCGTGCTCTTCCTGAAGGTAGAGTTGAGCTCCTATTTCAAGCCCCCCTCGAGACAAACCGGTGGACATTTACCTGGAGAGTTCTTTGTGTTTCACAAGGAATCCATAGCCCACGCAGCAGCCTCTGGTCTGCAAAGCTGACCGAGGCTGATTTATTAAACACCTAAAGTGAAGTATATGGTATTGTGTACATAAAAACTATATGAACATACACCCACTATATGATTCTCACAGTATATTACAGAAGAGACCCACAACTGCAAACACATTAAAATGATTCAAAGACATCAGCAGAGCTGTGCAGAGCTCCATCCCAGAGGTTCTCTACTGTCAACTGATCTGATGTGCATCTCATTAGAGCTCCACCTCGGGGCAAAAGCCTCTTTGAACAGCTTCGCTGTTGTAAATACATTATGCATACTGAGCATACCAAAATCTGGAATCCACTTCATGGAAACTTTTCTCTTTTCATTTGTTCATTGTGAATTTAGGAGAAGATGGATAAAGCTAGAAGCAATGAGCAGACCAAGGTGAACAGCAGAGATAGGTGTGTTACCAAATATTGGATTTTTTGGCTCTTGTGGAATTCAGCTGTTAAAATACTTTTACATATGTTTTAAAAAATAGAAAGGTCTAAATATTACATTGCCTTTTTTTAGGTAAAGTTACTCCGAAGAAACCTTTACTAGGGTTTAAACCAACTGAGGCACTTTTGTAGTTTTTAGCTCAGAGACTCACCCTGGTGGTGTGGAGGTTAAGTCACTTTTACGTCACTGTTGAAGATTTGCTTCTATTCTCTCTACTGCCTAGTCATCCTCTCGTTTCCCCTTCTGTCATAGATGTCCACTGTAGCTCTGTAAGCTAGATCCAGCGTTGTCAATATGTGAAGTAAAATAATACACAGTATTTGCCTCGGGAATTGTCGGTTTTTGGAAAAATAGGAGGCAGAATATGTCTCCTTTAAGGCCTGTTAAGAACAAAATGGTTTTCATGTCCTGATGTGTAAAATATTAGAAATGAAAGTGGATGTTTGCTTGTTTTCTAACCATATAAAAAAGTATTACAAATCAAACCTATGAGATAAAACAGCCTGAAATGTTTATGTTACACAATTTTCTCACATGCTCACAAAGGCAGATATTGTTCTTGGGATGAAATTTGTTCCTACTCGGGCCCTGGAAGGATATGACATTTACACATCTCTCCCCAGTATCTTTGTGCATTTGCACTCTCTCATATGAAATATATACACCCCGCCTCCCCAGGTGTCAGGGTGTAAATGCCTAACTCCACTGGGCTTGTTGTAAATGAAAGTAAATGGTAAAAAAGTGAGCGGTCTGACCGATAAGGTGCAGGTGGAAGGGTGTGCATTAATAGACGAGAAGGTTGTCAGCTATGTTAAGAGAGAGTGAAAGAAAAAGCAGCATAAGCAGCGATAACAGACAGGAAGAACATCTCTCTCAGCAGGTGTTAACGTGATTGCCACCCGGAGGAGGTGTGTACACAGCAATGATCAATAGCATGTTGTATATAGAGAGTGTTGTGAAAACAGTGGGATGTGAGTTACTTAAAGCTCACAGGCGTTCCTTCACTTGTATTTATATTAATCATCAGGTGCAGTGTTTAACGTAGCAGGTAGTTTGTTACACTGCGCTCATGATTTGTACCAATGTTCTAGATAGTGCTGCTTTGCGATCCATCATTTTCTCTGCTTTTGTATGTATTTAACTAGGCCAGGGTGCAGCATTTTCTTACAGTATTTCACCAGCTCGGCACACACACCCTCTAAATGATCTGCTTTGATATATTTGCACTTTATTTCACATTGAAGCTACACTGAAAAAAAAACAGGAAGTGAACCCCTTCAGAAATGATCGTGCCATAAAAATGTGAACAAACACTGTTTGATAACAGTGATAACACATAAGCAATCATAATCTGCTGTGTCTTTATTGAATAAAACCATTGAAAAATTGTCTGCAAAGATGACGGTACACTAAACTGGACCTTTGGAGTTGAAACCTGGTCAAACGTTTAGTCTCAGCAGCTTCAAGCATTCTCAGTAGATCCTGACTAAATCTGCACAATGTTCATAGTAAGAGCATTTTAGGTCATTTATTGGATCTCTTTGGCGACAAATATGCTTGATTCTTTATGCTGCTGAATCTGAGAACTGAATTCAATTTCATGTTTTTTACTCTTTTGAATAACAAAGTGAACCAGTGCAGCATCACTAAACTTTTACTGAGTTTCAGCTGGTGGACGGCCACCCTGACATTATCCTGGAGGATAGTTTGATACCCTCAATGATTTTAAGATGCCCATGCCCCGAAGCGGCGAAGCAAGTGTAAATCACGAAGCTCCCTCCACCACTGGGATGATGTTTTCCTGTGCCCTCTTTGCCCCAGACACGGTACTGAGCATTTTTACCGAACATTTACACTTTTGTTTTATCAATCCACATCTCATTTTCACAGGTGTGCTGTGGATTGGTAAGCGGGGAACCCTTCTGCATGGTCGACTCGTGAGTGGAGATGTTTCCAGCTCCAGGGATGTCTTCAAGACTTTAGCTGTTCCTGTGGACCGATGGATGCCAGAATACTGAGTTCTGCAGATCAACTAATTTTGATTGTATTGAGAGATTGAGGGGTGGTTCATATCAGCAGATGCTTCTTAAAACGAAAACTTAAAAGGCTGATTTTGAGGGGTCTTTTAACAATCAAAGTCGGTCATTTCTGTAACTGGAGTCAAACTTACCATCTTCATTGAGCTTTTTCTTAAATCATTGACAGGGTCATTCCTCTTTCGTGCAGCATTGTGAATGTGTCTCTGTAGAGACTTCAGAGAATATAATAGTATGTCTCTTACAAGTTGAAGCAGATCATATTATTGCAACTTTGGTGAAGATCAGATCACATTTTATGATAAATTAAAAAAACAATAACAATTCCAAGGAGTTTCCTTTTCTTTTTCTTGCGGCTGTTCGTTTAATACATGATTGTGATTGTTATCATGAAATAAATGCCCTATTGTAACAAACCATTCATTTCACAGACCCACTTTTCCCTCAGAGGGCTGAATGGATTATTTTCCTTCTCGTTTCTCTTTTGTGAGTTTGGGACTTTCGGCTGTGTGACCCGATCTCTCTTCTCTCAATCGAAAAAAGAAATAGTCTTCCCGATCTGTGCGAACAAAAGACGTGGTCTTACTCTTACTCAATTTTACGTTACAAAATCTTAAAATTAAGACGTGCTGAGTGACTAATAAGATTCTGCATCACAAGTTTAGGGATATACTGGTGACTTGGAAAGCCAAGGCAAGTCCATTGGTATAGCATGTACAAGACTGCATTAGTTGGTTTCAGTGTTAACAGTACCATCTGTCCCGTTTTTATTATGGGCTGGCTGTGGCTGATGAGCAGTGAACACAAGATTTGATACATTTACAGCATGTTTTGGGCCTTTCTTCTCTGAAGAATGACTAATCTTATTCTGCTACGTATTAAAACAGGGATGGAGCAAGCTTCTTCCATATCGGGCCCCGGCTTATCCCGGAAAGAGCCAGGAGTACACACAGTGCCTTCACCCTGCACATATCAGTCAGAGCTTGCTGATACTTTATCCGTCTGTTTTGAGAGATGGTGGTTTTGTTTTTCAGATGACTCAGGTGATGCAGAGCTTTCTGTAGCGATGATCTTCCAGAAGAGTCCTGCGATTCTTCCCTCATCTGGTCAAGGAAGATCTTGTGGGGGCTAGGAGTTTGTGGTGGGGGAGGATGATGGGGTGGGAGGGTTTTGGGTGCAGGAATGGGACTGGGGTAGGGGTCATTCTGGCGGCAGCGGTGACCAGCTCTTTCATGTGAAGTCCAGCAGAGGGAGAGATGGGGAGGATGACTCCGATGGGTCTTCATTCTTGTCTTTTGGTGCAGGAAGCGTCAGAGATAACTTCAGGATGATGTCCTCTCCAGGCGCAGGGAGGGGCCGGGGCAGCCCCATCTCAAGGTTTCCACTGGGCTGTATATCATCCTCTTGTTTCTGCTTCTCTCTGTCCTTGTCCAACGGAGCAGGATGGAAACTAAGAACAGAAAAGATTAGCTGCCAACCGCCTCACTCCAGATCTGTTGAGGCAGAGACCGTCTGCCTTGTTTCCTGCATCCAATACCACATCCTTGGGAAAGCACAATACTTTTGTTCGTTTCCCACACACATATCTTACATCTTTCACAGCAGCATCACCAACAATCACAGTCTCCAGGCGTCAGCGTCCCTCTCAGCCTTTTACTTTCTGAGTTTGTTTTCCCAGTTGACCTTGCTGTGTGAAGAGACTTTGTCCAGGTCCTCAAATGGAGATCCAGAGTTTTGTTGTAGCAGTGCAAACCTGTTCTGTAGTGGCATGATTGTTTGTGGAGGAAGCTTGTTTTTGGGCTGCTGTCCAAGTCTGTGTTCTGCTAACAACGGGGGTTGAGGAAGAGTTTGGTCTCATTGATAGCGCAGGCCAGCCGGTCACATCACAAATACAGTATCACCAGGCAGCACTGGGTCCATCTTCTCCCTGTGTGATGATTTATTCTCTGGCTTTACACCAAAAATCCTCAAGGTTTTGTTACTAAAAACAACGTCCTCCCGTTTCCTATCAGCCTTGTTAGCACTGATTAGCTGTAGGTTTGCAGGCCCTTGTCAGAGGTAACGTTGTGTCACGTCCAAGTGGCGTTGATAAGTTCCTAAAAAACTTTTGGAAAATAGTAGGGGTGTAACAATATATCATGCCACGAAATTTCGCGATACAAAAACATCACGATACGTGTCGTGGAGGTGACAAAGTGTATCGCGATATTGGGTTATTAATATGAATCTATTGTGTTGACTACTAACGCGCATCCGACCGCGACCGCGGCCGGACCGCCACCGCGCGGACCAAAATCTTCCTCCGCTCAGAAGAAACTAGTCCCGTTTTGAGATCTGAACCTTTACTTATGTAAGTCTGGTGTAGAGTTAAGCCTTACCTTATTAAATTAAACCTTTTTGGGGTCGTGAGTAGGATAAACACGGAGACAACTTCTGCTAAGTTCCAGTGTACTTCAATGTCCGCTCAACAGCGTAGGATTTTAGAACATCAACACAGCACCTAGTGCTGTATCACTCCGCCCAATCTAAAACATATTAACAACTACAGATAAACTGACTAGTGTCATTATAGTCCCTGATTTACAGAATATAAAGAATATAATAATATATAAAATAATGAACCCTGAATTACCAAAATAACCTTCTTAACAAAAATAAATCTCCTCTTACACTTATAAGGTTAGCATGAATCAATCTTTTTCATGATGTAAAATTGTATGTATTTATTTACTTTTATTTATTTATTTTATTTTAGTTGTTAAATTTCTGGAAAAGAAAAAAGTAAAATCATACATGAGAGAAACTATTCAGTTTGTGGCAAAATATTTGTACTTGTATGAAACTGAAGATGCATAATGCAAACCTGACATTTACTTTTAGTTCAGTTTGTGGAAAATGGTTGGCCTGGCTTTCTCTTTAAAACTTAAACAGTTATAAAGCATTACAAACTGTAACAATAGGGCAAACGCACAGCATTATTTTGTATTTTGTGTCTTTCAAATAAAAGACAATTTCCTCATGACTACCTCATTCAAGGTTGTTAAAAAAATACTGCTATAATATCGTATCGTATCGTTATCGTGACCTCAATATCGTGTATCGTACCGTATCGTGAGATTAGTGTATCGTTACACCCCTAGAAAATAGTGATATGAGTGGTAAAAATGATTTACAAGTGTCCAGGGGGCACTGCCCACACATTTCATGCAATGAAAAATAAGAGTGTTGATGGAGAAGAAAGGGAAACGGAAGGACGTAGGAAAGGTTGACGTGTGTGTTTGTGTTAAGTATACTTTAAGGCTGCAACGTCTATGTTTGAGACCAAGCAGCCTGCCAGTGGACGTGCCTCACAGCCAGGACTCTATGGACGGGACCCGGTGATCCGAGACAGGCACACGGCGACCTTGCTGCCTGCAGACCTCAAAGCCGGTCTGAATCACTGACTGATGAAAGAAGATGGCTTTGAAGCCCTCCACCTGTTAAACTGCACACACACGTCTGTTTCTTGGGAGCTTTAAGTGTGCACTGCGATGCCCGATTAGGAATTACAGGTTATTCTAACAAACGTCCATCCCAACGTCACACACCAATGAGCTGAACTGATTTATTACCGAACGAGTTGTACTCAAAAACATATAAGGTGACAAAATAGCAGAGGAGGGAATGTCTTTTCTATCCTGTTTGGTTTCAGAAAAGGTTTCTATAACTTGTGCCTGACTTATTCGCCGCTCTGCTCCTCTCTTTTGGGTGCAAATATGATATTACTGTATGTACCGTTACGGGCAACAACAGCGCAAAGAAGCCTTTAGCAGCTTTTAGCTGTTCTGCCTTCTGTAACCAAATTAATTACCTGGCTTTTATTCTCTCAGACACAGGCGAACCTCATTTATACTCGATTAGGGTGCACATACTCAAAGATAACAAAGGCTGTCAGTGTTCGGTCACATTTCACTCTTCAGCATTTCCCGTCTCCACTGCTATAATTCATTAGAGGCAATGATTTTTCTTCTTACTTATTATACACAATAGATCTGCTACATTGGCTCCACTTACATGGAGTGTGGAGCCTGTTTTCACTCGCGGCTGCAGCACAGTGGGAACCGTCGACACAGCATCATCTAAAAAGCACTTTATGTGGTTAAAAAGAAAGAAACTAATGACAAGCGACAAAATCAGAAACCTTGAGGTGGACTCTGCAAACCATCATACATTTTATCATAAAAGGTTGGTTGATATTTTGGACAGGATATGCAGAACTAAGTAATTCATAGTTACAGCTTTTCAGAAATGCGTAAAATAAAGATAATTTTTTCCACATCATGCAGCATATTTCGCATGATTGACTTTGATCAACTGCATTTACGGTGAACATACTGTCCCTGGGTAATCGGTGCAGACCACATCGTAGCCGTTATGTCCAGCGACGTCCAGATGAGCTTCATCAGCGGCCGTCTCACTTCCCCCCGCAGCCTCTCTGAGGCGAGCATATGCTCTCCTTTCCCCCCTACTCGGATCGATAATATAAATTCCTCTGATTCAAGCTCTGATTAGTGCACGTCCTGCAGATGCCGCCGTCGCATTTGTCGTCTCGGAGAGGGAAAGTAACAGGCCTGTTTAACAATTCATGGCCCCCAGACCACAACATGAGCCTCTTTCCTGCTCTGGGCTCTGTCTGTTGTGGTTAATTGACCAAAAAGCGGAGCCTGCTCTGCCGCCGGCCCCGTCAACAGAGCTGAGGATGGATGCATTACTATATTTATGTTGTTTTATACCTCCCTCACACATTTTTAACATGCTGAGATGCTCCACGCTCAGGTGGGAACTTCACAAGTCAGTGCCTAGCAGAGCCAGTATCTGCTCTGAATGCATGAAACACCGTTGACAACTGTACTGCATGTACCAGGCTGGTGCCGGAGAACAGATTGGAGTCAAAGGGTTTGGGGGGGGGGGCACGTAGATAGAGACTCTTGCATCATGTGGTGAGATTGTGAAAGGAAGATCAGACGGAACCAATGTGAGGAAATAAGTGTGATTTTCTGGTCTGGGGAAAGCGTCTTACAGTGGCATGGCTACTTACGTCTCTTTTTTTTTAATGTGGACACTTTAACACAAAATCCTTTATTCCTTTTGAAAATAAAAAAAACAACGTCAGCCCACAGGTATCTCCTTTATAATTGTCATCCATGTGGTTGTGGTGGATCTCAGTAGCCTTCTAGGCAAATGCTTCAGACAAACAACAATAGACCACCTTTTTTATGGTGTCATTGTTTATTTAATAATAATAAAAAAAAGGAACAAGAGTCATGAGGGGCAATACTAAGTACCATCTTACTGTAAGATTTAAGCAGATATGTTACAGGTGTTCTCTAATCCCCTGGAGCAGGTGTGCAAACCTCCTTAAACAGATGCTTGGGTTGATTGGAGCAGTCAGATATGGGATAAAATCCCAAAGAGGAAATAAAAACATACGTAATATTCTGATGGAGTCAGTGTTGCTCCACATTAATCTTGATAGGCTTGTAAAACTATTTCCAAACAACGAGTTCAACGTTCGACATTGAGAAAAAAAGATTACTCATGAGTGAAAAGCATTTACGGTATTTCATAATCTTCCCAGAAGTGGATCACCCAGCAAGTTATTTCAAGGTCAAACCAAACAGTTCTCAGAGGAATAAAAGAATCCAAATAAAGAGTGCCAATGTTCTCAGACTCAGACATCACCTAGCATGTTTTTAAGTCCGTGGCAAGGCAGAACAGGACTGAACAAGTTTGTTCAAGGGGAGCCTCTTGTACCCAAAACCAACCAGGAAACACACATTAGGTTCACAAACGTGCCTCTGAACAGCCTGCAAGACTTCTGGGACCATGTTCTCTGGACAGGTGAAACCAAAGGGGATCTTCATTTTCTCTTTTCTTTTCTGAAAACAGGATTTCAGCAGAAACGCCTCTGTCAAGCATGGTGGTGGTGGGGTAAAGATTTGGGGTTGTTCTGCAGCTGCAGGACCACAATATGGTCACCATCGGGTCACCACTCCTGCAATGCAGCATCATCATCTTTTGGGTCCTGCCGAGTCCACTTTGAACTTGTCGACCTGGTAAATGCCGACAACCAGCCACCTGCCGCTGCTGACGTGGTCAGTACTAGAACCCTACGAGAAGCTCTAAAAGCAGGACATCTGGAGCCTCCTAAACACGATAAATGACTGGTTAACTGACCGAAAAAGCCAACGTTCTCCCTCCTCGGCCTCCTTCTGAAGACACATTTTCACCATAAATGCTTTTACACACTTTAACTGGCACATCTGATGTTATTGTGTCTTCATTTTCTTCGACAACAGTTCCCAACACTGCCTCTTCTAAGGCAAATTATATTTAACAAAGAAGAACAATGACTTGCGTGAATGTTTTCATTTTCAGTCATGATCATTATTTTTCTCTATAACTGTGTACTGCAGTAATTAGTTAATTACAGTCCTCCAAATGACAACGATATCTTTCCTGCTGTGCATATTGCAGTTGTTTTTAATAGGAATTTGCTCATCATTTATCACTTTTCACCAACTTTTCTCCTGACACAAGCTGGGAATGCATTTTTTGCGTTCTGCATGTGACATAAAAGAGAATAACTGCATTAATCAACGCTGCAATTATATCATGGCCGAGCACAGTATAACAAAACACCAGCATAAACAAACAAAAGACAAGTGCAACTTTTAATCTAACAGATGAATGCAGCGTATCTGAGTTGTTAACAGCTGGACGGTATAAGAGCTTGTTTCGGCTAGATTTCTTGACAAAGCAGCCAGGCAGATGCACAAGTTCAACTCAAAACAAGGCAGCTACAAAACCACCGCCTACTCAGAAAGCCCGACATAATAGTGAACGTTTGATTTTGTCGTACCTTTTGCTGTTACATAAGATTGGTTGATGTTATATGAAGTCACATGAGTTGTTTATCATGAGAAAACACTGGGTTCAGGAAGACTGCAACAAAGGGGTCATTACTCACGTCCTTACTTACGTACCCTGAACCACACAGTTATTATGGTAACGTACACACTCATACAACTGATGTAACCTAGCCATCATGGAGGGTGGTGAAGTGGTTCCTCTATTGTTGTAGATGGTTATGCAAAGCTGTCGTGCAACGGTTGTCCAACAAACTGCAGGAGACAGGGGAGGCCACTGTTGACCAAATAAAGAAATACCAAACCCACAGGTTGAAACAAAGCATTTGGAGTCGTCGTGTTCTGGACGCGGCACTTCTGTCGCTCCGGTAGTGAGTCGTCATCTGTGTTACGCTCCAAATGAAACAAAGCATTGAAATCCTCTCTGAGCAACCAGACCCTTCAAGATTGAAACATAACTGTGAAAACACCTTCGGATTTGTTTGGAAAAAGCTGATATCAAGTGTTTTTTGCCTGTTTAGACATTCAGTCATTAAAGTTAGATCACAGATTGATAGTTGACCTGGAAGGATTCACTTCAAATGTCGTTTCGGTTGTGGAATTTGAAATAAGCATCATTTGACGGATGTGATCAGCATGAATGCAAAGTAATACAACATATTGATAAGCAGAGGTTAGCATGAGCCAAGAAGGTCAAGCTAAAATAGATTCGCTTGACCTTAGCTAGTAAAATAATGTTCCAGCCAGATTCCAGGCCTGTTCGTGCCTAATATTTGCAACATGACGCCACGCAGTACTGAGAAGGAAGAAAGGCTCCAAAGGCAGTCTTCAGCAAACATTTGCGTGACAGAGGGTTTGTCCTTGTTTCCCCATCTGGCAACCCGTATAAATGCATGCATATCACTTATGGATTGGTTTTAAAAATCTATGTTAGCAACAAATTACCCTGAGGGAACCTCCCTAAGGGGTTAATAAAGTTGTCTGAATCGGAAATTTATCACCAAAAAAAAATAAAATGCTATAGGCGTTGAACCAGAACTGGCCTTTGAGACCTGCAGTGTAAATGTTACCTATAAATGGAGTTGACGGATCCAAAGGACTCGTTAGATGCGAGTCTTGAGCTGTAACTGACCTAAAATGATGCAACTCTGTTAAAAGGATCTGGCGCTGCTTTATCCTGTCCTGGGTAACTTCAAAATACAATTGTTTCTTTGCTGCTTAATAGATTATTAATGAGAAGGAATATCATTTTCTACTCGACGAACAGATCAGAGACACAGATCTAAAGGGAAAAACTCCTGCCTGCAGGTAAGACCGTATCACTGTACCCTTCTACTAGCGCACGTCATCATTAGAAGGTGCAGAGATTACAAGGAAAAGACTCGACTGCCAGCACATTTACATAATTAAAAGCACCTGAGGTGGGGTGAGTAGGTGAGCTGTGAAGCAGCACCTCATAGGCAGATGGAGAATGACGGAATGAAAGCCTTTAAACTAGTTCTCTTTGAGAAATGAAAGACTTTAGATGAGTTTGGCATGTGACATGTGACTGCAAACATGACGATGCTTAAAACAGCAGCATTTCAGCAAATGTTGGGGAGCCTGAAACTTGCGTCTCTTCACATCGGAACATTTCTTGTTCCAGATGGCAGCAGGACCGATGTGAAGCAGTACGACGTGACCACAGTTCCAGTTCCATGGCTGCTAAGTGCACACACCGGACTCAGAAGCAAGCACAAATGTCTTATCTGCCATCACTTCAGTGAAATTATATTGTCAAGCCTGATTAGAGGTTTAAAATAGGAATTAATTTAGACGTAGCTACGCTGGCTCCTGCACTGCCATTTTGTTGCAGATGCATTCTGACTCAAACCAAAAAATGGTTTTGGTCCATAACTAAGGTTGACCTTACCATCTGATAATACACCTGATTTAATAAAGTTAATTTTGTCCATGGCTTTACAATTTAATTTGCTACTTCTTTTTGACAGACAAGAATTTTTAGGTTTTTTAAATATCTGATACCTGAAGAATCAAGGCGAAAGGAATCGCAGAAACATGTCAGGTATTTACAGTTGTGTGAAAAAGTGTTAGCCCTCTCCCTGATTTCTTATTTTTTTGCATGTTTGTCACACTTAAAGGTTTTTATTTTTAACGGGGGAAAAAAAATCCAAACCTACATAGCCCTGTGTGAAAAAGTGAGTGCCATGGGGTGGCTGAGCCCCGCTGTCAATCCCTGTCCTTCTAGTCACTGAGAACCACAAGAAGTGCCGTTTACAGTTCAGAAGCATCCCAGCAACCCTACATTTGTAAAATTTGAACCCAGGTCTACTCTACTACGCTTGACTGAGGCACTTTAAGGCCCTGTCACACCTTGAGAATCTAGCCAGCGTATATTGACATTTTAACTTTTTTTTTTTTAAACCCTGGTTTAAGCTGAACCATAACCATATTTTTTTTTTTTAATTTTGGACATATGTCCAGTGAGAATGTATTTATAATGAGTTGGAGGAATACGCAACATATTCACAACTTTTAACGAATTTTCCGATAGCTAATAGATTATCATCTGTGGTGCCATCACCTGTGGGTGACACTTGAAGCCACACTAGACATCTCAGGATCAACATCGAGATGAAAACATCAAGCAGACTGCTCTCCCTCCTCTCAACCAAGGGAGTTGCACCACAAGCTAGTCATACGTGCCCAACTGCAAGGCAGGGCAGCGCAGCGCGTTACTTACAGGTTAGAGGTGTGTTCTGGGTTGCTAGGCATTATTTTGACGTGGTGGCCTTATGAGGAACTTGAAGAAACGTGTGTGGCAGGGTGGAGGAGCTGTCCGCTCTCTATCCTGTCGGTCGGGTCCAGTAGCACTCGCCGTGGGGCCTGACAGGATAGAGAGGACACAGAGTTTTCGTGCAGAACCCTATATTGTCACCAACCAATCTCACACGTGCCCAAGCACCTTCTCCGCAGCCCCTTGCTGCTGTCCAGCCCTGCCTTATCAAGGCTGGCAGGGTGGAGAGGTTGATGGGCCACACCTGTGACCCATCACCTGAGTGGCTGCAGCTCCTCCACCCTGCCACAGTGTGAGAACGAGTGTCAACAATCGCTTAACTAATGGGCCGGTATGTTGGACGTGCGAGCCGTACGCCGGCATAAATCCGGAAGTTTTGCGCATGACAATATTTTTCATCGTGCTCTTCACTCATGCAAAACCTACCCGTAACTCATTTTCACGTATGCCAGCTTCAGTCGGCTTAAGCTGGTTGAGTCGTCGAGGTGAGACAGGGGCATTAGACACGTTGAATGTAGCTGGAAGTCCGATGCAGGAATGACAGCGGATGCTACTGACTTCCACAATGAAACACCATGAACAGGCTCCCAAGAACATTGAGCTAATGTTTTCCATCAAATGGCAAAAGGTCAACATCTTTTTCAACATCTTGTGTTGTTCACATTCTACTGGGAAGAAAAAATGAGGGTACCATCTTTGGTGGAATTTGGCTTGTATGAATTAATAGGATCAGAGTTTCCATGCTCACTTCAGTGAAAAGCAATTGAACTTTGAGCACTTTAATTCAACTAACACTGAAATTGAGATTGTGGGTTTTGGTTGTCCTGCAGCTGCTGTGGTCACAGACATCCAGCGTGTCGCGCCCCAAATCCACCTTATTATTTTGGCCCAAATCACCCTATAGACACCGTTAAAGTGTACCAAATTGCTTCCTCACTCTTTCCATTAATCTCTGCAGTAATAAGTCACTGATGTTTGACAGCAGAGTCATCAGACCCCCTTCTTCTCCCATTAAGTTCCTGCTATTATGCTCCAAAGCACTAATGTATGATTTATTGTCATTTCCCATGTTTATGGAGACCACCCTGACACCAGAATCAAATCAGCCCTCGTCGGCCTCTGATGAGGCCTCTTACGCATGTACGTTCAGCGTTGGGCCAAGAAGATAATCACATTTTGAAAGTGGGGTGTAAGAGTGCGAAAGAGAATGTGGTAGTGGTGGTAGAGGTGGGGTGGGGGGCAACCAAATCGATATTCAATTAAGGTCAACGCTGAATTTGTGGATTCCATTGGAGAGGCAAAAGAGTTGCAGCAGAGAGCTGATTACAGGATTAGCATTTTCTGAAAGTTAAAGAAATAAGCTCCAAGGAAGCAGTAAAAGAAGCCATATTACTGGTCTTGCCGTATTAGTAAAATCACCTCAGTCATGTTATATAACAACTGCAGCTTTCATTAATTAAAAGGGGGAGTTTGTAATACCTGGGTTTAAATTACAGTGTTCTTTAGTGGCATTTGGATGGCTTAGTTTGCTTGCCCACAGTCATCATTACAACCAGACAGCTTTTAATGGCTAATTAGAGCGGTAACTGAAATTACCAGCTAATTGGCCAGTCATTACTTCTGGTTGTTAAATGGCAGAATAACCTGAGGTGTGAAACCAGACTGAGAAATAGTCTGATTCATTTGAGGCTGCAGTTTTGAAGGTGAATTGAAAACAGGAATCATCCAAAACCTGACTCACTGCTTCTCTTTTTAAAATACAGCTAATCTGAAGGTTAGTTTGAAGCTTTTTTAGGTAGCTACGGCATGGACAGATGTGTAAATATTTAATTTTGTGATTATTGGCGGCAAAGTTGGTTGCTATTTGAACCAGACCTGGTTCAAACACAAGGGAGGAGAAGATGAGAAAAGTGGATGGAAGTCGGTTGACTTGAAGTTTACGACGCGCATGTCAACAAATCAAGCCATGCACATTGTTGAAGACCATGTGTGACACCCATGTTTGATGCAGAGTTCACTGGAACACCAGAAGAGCTTCTGCAGGTCCACAGATAACCGATCTCCACTATCACAAAGTGGCGCGAGCACGAGCCGCTCCCACGCCTGGCAGGACTCTCAATATCGGATGTACTGTCTGCATAATTGCAGGATACTGAAGTTTAGCTGATAGTTGACTTAAAGATATACAGAATAAGTGAGTAAAGTCTAAAACCACAGTTCAGTGATGTGTATGATCCGTTCGGAGACCAAAAACACGTTTTTCAGTCAGTCGTCCAGTCAGCTTCTGACCGTCACCTTCCTTCACACTCAAGGTTTCAGAAACTCGATCACTGAGACGACAGAAAATTAATCTGGACAAGATCAATGAAAAAAACACCTCAGCTCCGGAAAGTGCGTACTCGCATGTCCTGCACGCTTTTTCTTTTCCAAACTGCTGGTAATTGTCATGCGGCATGTTGTTCGACCTTGAAATGCAGAAGTTGCACTGATGGTGAATCATTCGCTATGGCTTCTTCCTGAACGGCGCTGATGATGCTCGGTCTGCTGTTCTTCTCTCTTCCATCATCACCTCGGTCTCTGGCTCTCCCTCTGTTCTGTGGCGCTGCCTCAGAAGCAACTCTTGTCAGCTCCAATGCCACGGCTAACATGCCCGCAGCTGACTGAACAGCTGGCAGCTTTTTAAAATGGCATGCCCTCCTGACACATGCACGCTCTTCAATGTCACAAACAAGGAGAAGCTCCTTCATCAAATATCATCTGATGCAAAGAGGCTCTGCATGCATGAACTGCTGCAGAGTTGGGGGGGGAGTCAACCAGTCAACCACTGTGGAGTCGGGTCGCACTGCAGATGTACCTTCAGGCGTCGGCTCTGTACTACTTTGTTAAACAGGTCTTCTTACATCATCAAGAGTTAACTGGGATGGCTTCCACTTAACCTCCACAGTACAAGCAAGCGCCCAAAGTGGAAAATATGAGGATTTATCACTTCAGTCTTTATTCTTTCACGAATGTGCTACAATTACCTCATCTGAACTCCAATGTGAGAAGAGAAATGTCAACCAAAGATGCCCACAGGCGACAGGGACATCGCCCACAAAGAAGGGGAAACCCTACTGTTGTTCTGTCGTAAAAGAGTCCCAAAGTTCAGTGTGAGAACGAGCAGGAAGGGTGCGAGCGAAGGGAATACAAGAAGGGCATGTTCACTTTAGCATTCACGCACACAAACACTTCTACAGACACACAAATGACAGACGAGAGCTTTCCTCGGCGGCTCTGTCAGCAGCCACAACAGAGAGACGATGTTTAGCTGCTGGAGATGCATCCTGACAAGATAAAACACTGCTGAAGGAGGAACTTAAAACCTGCAAGTACATCCAGGGGACGAGGCCTGTGATGCACGTTTGCCTCCGACGAGTGTCTGGTATCACGCACGCACGCACGCACGCACGCACGCACGCACGCACGCACGCACACAAACACACACACACACCAAAAATCATTGCTCCACTTGTGTTTTGAAGAAATATATTTGCAATACAAACATGCTGGCACAAAAGGACATTAAAAGTAGACAGTCTGTGACAAAAGGGGTGTAATGTGATGCAAAGAAAGGACAGAAACATCAGCACAGTTATGAGGAAAGCCTGCATAGTCTCTACAATGAGATTTTAATCTACATCTCCGAGACAGACAAAGGTGGGAAATAGAAAAGGAAACGCCATAATTCCTGTATTTACTTTGCATTTCAGAGCTGAAACACAATCCAAATAAAGTTGTTCTAGTGATAATTCAGCTCTATTGACGGGCTGAAAGAAAAGTAAAAAGTCACTTCAACCATGAAATGATGATTTGGCACAAAAAGAATATTCTTTAAAGGCTGAATCTTTTAGCCTTTTATTCCCAATTTGAGGCGGCAGCTTTGCTGGTTCTAGGAAGCAGTAGACCACGTGTGACAGGGGTTGTTGTATTTATGCCACCTTCATGTCATCGAGGAGTTGTATCTGTGCAAATGTGATGAAGCCCACCTTCATCTATCTGTTTTACACTCCACTTCTTTATTTCTCAGGCTTTATTTCTCTGAAATGGTTATCTTCCCACTCAACCACGTTCAAAATTACAATTCCCCTCTGATCTCGCCCTTTCAGGCTCTAATCGAGCATCACCACGACCATTGTCTTTCCTCGCGGCTCATATTTCTGTGTTTTATTTATACATCCATCCTCTTAGTGGGTGCAGCGCACTCCTCCCTCCTCCGCCGCTCTCCTCCGCCCACTTGAAGAAACCATCAGCAGCGATGCTCTGGTGGGCCTTTTGTGATGAAGTGAGGTGAGGATCACGAATACGATCGTGTCAGTTTAGCACCAGCGAGTTAATGAGGGACCCGAGCGCACACACACTGACACACATGGACACACACACACACACACTCACACACCGCTCGCACGTAGAGAAGGAGAACTGCAGGAAACGGGTTCCCAGCGTGGGGGAGACGTTACAAACCTGTAAAGCAGCAAATAAAAACAGTGTAGCCATTGTTACGTTAATATTGTAGTTAATTTTCCCTTCATAAGTTCCACGCTACTTCCAAACATCATGTTTTCCGTTTCATATGCTGAGTTTGTATGTTTTGACATACAAACACAACGAGCACAACCTGCCAGACGCTCATCCTCATAAAACCATCTGAGCCTCCTCTCAGGCTGGACTGGATGCTGCAGACTCACGTCCGAGGTGCAAAGTGGTGTTGCATGAGAATACGACCTGAAGTTAGCAGGTCATCGTGTTCAAGCTCCCTAACGTGGTTGGACGTGTGCGTCTCCCGCTGACCTCATGCCCTCGACAAAGGTAGATGTTCACTTAAGCATCTGGACATGCCCCGAAACAATTCCTGTGATAAAAGTCCACCCTCTTCACCCCTGACATGACTTTGTTGCTTTACAAAAATGGAGGTTCTCTGTAACATGTAAGTGTAACGTCTTGCTGTTCCAGTAATCACATCACAGCTCCTACCAGAGGCGGGCTCTGCATCTGTGATTGACAGCAGCGATGCCCTCTTGCTACCGGAGTTAAAATTGCGAGGGTTTAGGGGAGAGGAGAGAATCTGTGCGGACGCTATTGGCTGCCGAGCGCCGGGCGCTGTGGAGACGAGTTTCCACCTCTTACATCACTGCCTCCGAGAAAGACTTCTTTGCTTTTGATGAGGAGGAGGAAGATGTAGCCTCCTTCAACTCAGACCCAGACGTTATTGAGTATTTGATGTCATGGTCAGAGTTGGAAGTCCTGAACTCTGAAATAAAAGTGCATTCAGGAAACTCAACACGGCTATGCCGTGCAGTACACTGGCTTGGTTCGGCTTACAGCAAGACGAAATCGCTTAGCAGTAAAATGATTTCAGAAGCTTGTCCTTATTCAGTAAAATCAATGGTTCGATCTGAAAAACAGGCCAAATCCACCGTAAACTCCACGACGAGGGAACAACCATGGCAAGTATATTTACACTGGTTATAGTCCATATTATACCAATAAAATGTGACTCGGTTTGGTCTCTCATCATTTAACATTGTTACAAAAAAAATCAGTGTGCCGTATTTTGTGGACCATTAGGCTCACCGGGTTATAAGGCGCATGATAAAAAAAAAAGTAAAAGGCGAAACAAAACAGTCTAGTAAGTTGAACTTCATTAAACACATTCACAATAACTCAGAATATGGTTCAGTTGTAACTAATACAGAAAAATACACCCATCCATCCATCCGTATTGAGCCTAGATCAGGGGTCGGCAACCCAAAATGTTGAAAGAGCCATATTGGACCAAAAACACAAAAAACGAATATGTCTGGAGCCGTAAAAAATGAAAGGTCTTGTATCAGCCTTAGAATGAAGACAAATGGTGAAAGGATAAATGTCGAAAAAAAAGTCAAAATGTGGAGAAAAAAGTAAAAATTTTGAGAAAAAAGTGAAAAATATTGAGATTAATGTTGAAGTACAATCTCGAGAAAAAAGTTCAAATGTTGAGAAAAAAGTGGAAATGTCGAGAAAAAAGTCGAAATGTTGAGAAAAAAGTCGAAATGTCGAGATTAAAAAGGAAAGGAAAAAGGAAAAAAAAGTGGAAAAAAAAGAAAGAAAGAAGAAAAAAGAAAAAAAGGAGAAAAAAAAGGAAAAAAAGAGAAAAAAGAGAAAATAAACACAAAGAAAGAGAAAAAAAGGAAGAAAAAAAGAAGAAAAAAGGGAAAAAAAGGAAAAAAAGAAGAAAAAAGCAAAAAAAAACAAGAAAGAAAAAAAGGAAAAAAAGAGAAAAAAAAGAGAAAAGAAAGAGAAAGAAAGAGAAAAAAAGGAAGAGAAAAAAAGGAAGAAAAAAAGAAGCAAAAAAGAAGAAAAAGGGGAAAAAAAGGAAAAAAAAGGTGAAACATTTTTGAAAAAGCTCCAGGAGCCACTAGGGCGGCGCTAAAGAGCCGCATGCGGCTCTAGAGCCGCGGGTTGCCTACCCCTGATCTAGATTGACTGGTACATTTAAAGCTTCGCTTTTAGACTCTTCTTCACCACGACGTTCCGGTACATCGACCGCATAACTGCGGCTGCACCGATCCGTCTGTCAATGTCCCGCTCCATCTTTCCCTCACTCGTGAACAAGACCCGAGATACTTGAACTCCTCCACCTGAGGCAGGACTTCTCCACCCACCCGGAGAAGACACGCCACCCTTTCCCGGTGGAGAACCATGGCCTCGGTTTTGGAGGTGCTGATTCTCATCCCTGCCACTTTGCTCCCGGCTTCAAACCGCCCCAGCACATGCTGGAGGTCCCGGTCTGATGAAGCCATCAGGTTCAGACCAGATGAACGTTCACATGTGTTTCCATTCACCTGACGGCCGGCGCCAGTCTCTGGGGATGTCAGCTGGACTAAGAGACGTTCACTTGGCTCAGATTATCTAACATTGCAGGGCTAGAACCATCAGCTGACCCACTTCTGCCCAACCCAGGACACATAAGACCTGATGTCGACAGTGAGGATGAGCGTCATGTCTTTCCAGAGGGTCATCTCCACTCTAAGGGCTTAAATCAGATGAGAAACTGAAGTATATTATGATTAAATTATATTCATTTAGTAGACAAACTCCAATAAAAGAGGTTTTAACGCAGCTCAGAGAGCTCTGATCCTCATTTAAAGCTCAGAAACCTTCTCTTGACTTTTATTCGTCGCTGCATGTGCAGACCCGGTGAGCTCCAGGATTACAATAAAACTATTACTTATCTTAAACAATCCATGAAAAAAGAATATTACCTTTGAATTCAAGTGGCATCTTACCAATACTCAGAAATGTATCGATGCATATCAGACTGTAAATATGGATTTAATCAGAGTGTTTCACAGGGAGGGAAATGTAATATTTACTCTACAAAATAGAGTACAGGCCTTTTTGATTTATGCATTAATTAGATTCGCTGAAATCATTTCCTGCTCTGAAATTACTTGTGTAAATGTGTGACAAGGTTTTTAATACAAGTCAAACTTGAAAGGCATTGCAGTAGAGGCCCACATCACTCAGCAGGACAGATAAGGTGACTATCTATAAAGAAACATGTTGCAGAATTATATGAACTCATTTTCTGTGTCATTCCACTCATTTAGCTGGAGCTCACTGCTGAGAATGATTTAACTTCAATTAATTTGTGAAATGGACTGCGAATCATGACTATAATAGCGTTTAAACACGCAGCATCACTGGTGATGTAGGAACAGCTGAGACAGTCACCTCCGTCTGCCCGAGCGTAGGAGCTTGGTGTCGTGCCCGGTATTGAAATGCACAGCTGGTATTTGTGGTCGGATTTACTGCAGCGTAATCCGAGTTCATGTTCTTGGGCCAAGTGAAAACAAGAACCCTCCTCTGGAAGTTTGGAGACCACACTCGTCCTTATTTAGCTGTGAAATCTACCCAGCATGGATGCTGCGAATGTCTGGTGAAGAGTGACGGTGGAAATGTGGCAGGTTTTGTTTTCCAGGCACTCATCTCCACGTCTGATGGGACCGGCGTCAGACTAAACCTTCACGATCACGTCCTCGTCCAAGGCAGATTATTCACGATTCATCAGGGAACCCGTTTCCTCCGATCGTCCACGGTGCCCGACTGCGTCTTTCAACCACCGGAAACCGTGTTTTCTTACAGCTAGGTGCTAATGCTGGTTCACGGTTGTCTTTTCTCAATCAAAGTCACATTTTGTCCAGCTCAGTCCCAAACATCCACTCTTGCCTCTGCGTGTTACTTTTTCATTTCTTTTGTTCTGCTGTTTTGATTTTAAATGCATCTCGCTATGAATTTTCTGTCCCAAAGCTTCCTCGGTCTCCCTGTTCAGAACCGTCACAGTTTGTTTGAACTGGTTTGAAACCTCTCAGACCCACCTCATCTGCATATTTAGATGTGTTAAGGTATTTTTTTTCTAGATTTCAAAGTGACTTCAGTTTATTTTAAAACCACAATTGAGTAATTCCATATCCAAACTTAAAATCTATTAAACTAAATTTGATATATGTATTTATCTATTTATTTTTTCTCTCTAAAATTAAGGACCTGAATGAAAATCTTCCAAACCCGGTGATTGATTTTGTACTCGTGCACGCTGTGTACAAAAAACAAAACATTGTTATTTCCTTCCAACGTCCAACGGCAGACAGACGGACGATCGGCTCGCCTCTCCAGCTGTTCACGATCCAAAACTTGTCTCTCGTGGACTGGGTTTGCAGCCTCTTCCACAAGTACAGAACAAAGAGAGCCAATCACAGCAGAGCAGGGGCAATGACTCATACAGGAGCGTCCAAGAGACACTTTTCAAAAGAACCAAGACAGCTACCGTTGATGTGGAGTTACAGAAAACTCTCACCTTCGTTTCCAATGACCACGATGATATCAAGTCTTCAACTCCAACAACAGTTAAATCCATTCTGTCTGAGCAAAATCAATAAAAGTCCTTCCTGATGTTCCTATTTTACTGTTCCACGACTTTGATTGCCTTGCATTTTACTAATCTGGTTGCCCCTCGGCCTACGTCACATGCTTTGTATCTCTATGATCTGGGTTATTGGTGATGCAGTATCAACCAATATAGAAACAATATTGTCCCTATTTCAAACAATTATTGGAAATAAGTTTCTTTTCTTTTTGCTTCCATCAGAATTCATAAACACTGCTGAAATAAAAAACACATAAACCCCATTGTTCAGACCCTCAGTCAAGGAATTGAATAAAAAAATATACAGGACTACACCCTCTACAGCTCAAAAAGCCAACATTTTAAAAAAAGTGGATGCCTTTATTTCTTTATTAATTAGACAGTACAGATAGAATCCAGCCATAGGGAGGCACTCAAAACCGAGACCAAAACCAAAACCAAGACCACGGACAGAATCCTGACTATAACTGGAGACATTTTCTTTTTGTAAAAAGTGCCCTGAGATGACTTTATTATGAATTATTGCTGTACAAGTAAATTGTAGTGGATCAAATTTGTACTTTGTTGGATTTATTCATTATTTTTGACAGAGAGACTGAATCTAATGAATATCTTGCAGTATAGAAAAGCATAATGAAACTTTGTGCTCCTTATTATCCGTCTTCCTAACCCCGTGCACTGAATCCAAATGTGCCAGCCGTGCGCAGACACCGAGCATCCTGGGACGCATCCGCATCGTGAAACTCAACGGCAATGCTGCCGGTGCAGTAAAATGCTTAATAAAAGAAAGGAGCAGAGTCACTGAGAGGCGATCACCTCAGCTGGCTGCACTTCGTGATCCCCTGAGCATTGTTACTAAACAATTATGAGGTCATAAAAATAAACAAACTCTTCAACAATATGGCTCAGGTACACTCCAGCCAGGGGATGTGGATGCTGCAAAATAATGAAGCAATAAAGCAGCTGAAATTTCTTCATGTGAAATCAAGATTCATCTGAAACGGTTATATCTTTTTATGAGACCTCCATTGACAATTCCGTTTAGACCTGTTTATGTTTCAACCCAAAAAGGAATAAATTAGCCAAAATTCATGACTCAGATGATCTAATCCTTCAAGATCTAATATAAACAGGAATAAATATATATCTCTGGGGCAGCTGATGAGGAAGGAAGTGATGTTATGGTATTCATGCATCAAATCAGTAAATAAATTAATCTAAAATGCCACCTAACTGAAGCTCTTTCACCCAAAACATTTTAACCTGAACTACAGCGGCGCGTTTATGTGAGTCACAGGGCGCAATATCCAGATTTACAACTGCGTTACCCTTTTTCGTCTCAGTTTGACAAGTGTGACAAAAAATAAAATCAAATAAATTAAAGCAGGCTACGTGTAGGAAAAAAAGAATTAAGTGAAAAACTCACAACCATAAACTATGTAAAAAATTTAATAAACACTCGACAGCCTGTGACATTAAGTGCCGTAACAGGAACGCTCACCAAGCACAATGTTTTTATGTCATACTTTACTCAAGCTGAAGCCAAAGAGAAGAGGTGAGACTTGAGGACGTATGAAACCTGAGGAGAGTGAATGAGGAGACGTACGCCAGGTTTTTGTTACTGGGGCAGCCGAGTAAATACTGGAGGACCTCGATGTCTTGATTCTGGCAGGCTGACCGCAGGACTCGCTCAGGCTTCTGGACGTGTAGAAGATCAGGTCAATGAGATCATTTAAGAACACAGATTTGAAAACAATTCATATGTATGTGTATATAATCTGAGGAAGAGACGGAGGCAACTGATAACAAGACAAGGAAGTGCCTCACGATGCACAGAGGATTCATCCCTGGGAGGAGGCCGTGCTGCAGATCCAGGATACACTTGTTTCTCTTGTCATTTAAATCCCACAAGGGTTGTAGGCAGTGACTGGGGAGAGGAAGCTATGGATGGATGGATGGATGGATGGATGGATATTCCAGAATTGTGAAATAACCCTCTAACTCTTATTTTGAGAACATTGTGATATTTTTAAATAATACAAATACACATCAGCGGTGAGGCTGGAAAGTGGTTATTTCCATTGATGTCTATATAGCCATTTTATTCTTCTTTTACTCCTGTGTCGAGTTTAACGTGTCAAGTCAGGATGACTGCATGTCAAATCCACCTCCAAACAAAGCTTTTGAACCAGAGGATGCAGCTGAGGAGCATTCCGGAGCATTTTTGTGTCCTTTGTATGGATTTTAACTGCACCATCTCCGGAGCGCATCCTTATTGAAACTCATTGAGATGTATTGTACCAGGCTGTGACGTGTAATAAATACATTTTTCTCTGTGAAGCAAATGTTGAATTCATGTGCTCTGAATAACATGGGGAGGGAGAACCGGGGGGGAAAGTGATTGCTTTTCTTTAATGGCTGCCCATTAAGCTAAACGAAAGCTGATGTGAAATTGATGAGTTTGTTTTGCGGCTTTTTTGCATATGGAAAGCATATTTATAACAGTCTGAATTCTAGCTGCATGAGGTTTCTAATCACAGGAAAAGAAACCTTTCAGACCAAATCCATCGGCGTCACTTTTCATCAGACCAGATAGGAGCTGAGTTGCCTCACGCAGACTCGAATGACTGTTTACCAAACAGAGCGGATAAATGGAAGGAGAGCAAGCAGAAGCGTTGCAGGCATAAGCAGCACCATCTGCTGCTGCTGCCTCATCATGCTGATGCCAGTGGCAGATAAAGGTAGCCCTCATACTACCTCAAGACATACATCTGCATGTGCTTACAGTGAAGTGTGCTCTGCAACATTTCTGTTTATCTTAATGCAAGTATCAATGAGACGCTTTAATTCTCATCACAAACTTTTATTGAAATGTTTTCGGGGAAAAAAGAAAGTTGGTGAAAACTGGCAAACAGCAAGTAGAGCAGTCAGAACATACAGTACACTGATGTAATCTTTGATTTGTCAAAGGTTTTTCAAAGGTTTTGATTACTTCCTGAAACTCTAGATTAATGTTCAAGTCTTTCCCTTCCCTTTTTTGGCTTTTCCCTATACGTGTCACTACTTCCATCTTGCCCCATCTTTTGCAACCATGTCCAAACTCGTCCACCTGCAGACAGGTATTCTGGTCCTCACGAACAACCGGTTCCAGCTATCTCAGGTTTGAAGGCTTTCTTTGCCAGGCTGCATGTTCCAGATGTTCTACAGGATTTTCATCAGGACTCAGAAGGACACTTCAGAATAGTCCAATGTTTATTTCTTAGTCATTCTTGGCTGGTTTTAGTTAGGGTTTTTGGTCATTCTCCTGTTGGATGAGCCATAACCTGTAACTGAGACCAAGCTCTCAGACAGCATAATTTTCTCCAGAATGTCCTAATATCTTGAGATTGAATTGTGGCTAGACAGATTCAAGACAGCCAGTACCTCCTCCATGTTTCACAGTAAATACAGTCCTCTTCTCTTTCAAGGCTTCATTTTTGCACCTGTGAACATAGAGCTGATCAAGTGGTTCTGTCACGGTTTGGTTTCAGTTCTTGTTTTATTTTGAAACCCGCGTCTGTGTTTCAGTTCTGTCTTGACTTCCCTGGTTCCCATCTGCCCCAATTTTCTGCACCTGTGTCTCGTCAACCCTTCTGTATATCTGGTCTTGTCTTTCCCTTGCTCCCTGCTGGTCCGGGATCTGACACTGATGGACCTTGACTTTGGAGTTCACCTTGAATGTCATTCAACACTGTCATCCCGTCAAAGCTAGTAGTCAAACTTGCGGACCTGGGGCCTCATTAATAAAGCTTGTGTGCGCACAAAACAGGGCTTGAAAGATGCGCACGCCACCTTCTACGCAAAAGTTGGGATTTAAAAAAAAAAATAATGGGAAAATGTGCGTATCTTTACGCAAACTGTGATCCTAGCGCACGAACATTTTGAAGATATGGGGAACCGGCGATGCAGACGGTGAGGTGGTGAAATGAAACCAGATTCATGTCATACTTTTAATGTCATCACATATCAGACTTGTAATATAATAGCGCTGATCGTGTCCCTCTGTGTTTGACACACAGCGTCAGTCAGTCGGCCACTTCCAGCTGCGGCGTGCCGGTGTCGTGCCAAAAAGTGTTTGCCTGCCAGAATCTGATTTCTCCCCTGAAAATGGGTCTTTTTACCTGCCAAAAATTGATTGAAGGCCAAATACAGTTAATGAAAAGTTGTTTCTGCCTAAATATGACTTGATTTCATTCTTGAGCTTCATAATCTGAAAGATCTGAAAGATCTGTCTGTGGCACTCACGGCGTTTACAGCAGCAACGACGTGCTGCCACTCACTCGCTTTATTTTTGTTAGTGATGCCACTACTGTGACCACCAAATAATGTTGTTTTCCTGGCCTCCACCTCATCCACAACATCTCGACCTCAGTCTCCGTGAAATTTAGTGGCACGGTTGCCTGGCTCGACACGTCTCTTTCATCCTGACGCACAGCAGAAACAGACTGCAGGCAGGCGCTGCACATGCTCAGCAGGATCATTTATATGCAAATACAGTCATCAAGTAGTTTGCATTGCCCATTCATGGTATGAAGTGGGTGTGTAGAGGGCGGGGTATGAGGCGAATTCACGTGCGCAACCTTCCAGCTGGACTGTGATTTATAAAGCGAACATTGCGTGCAAGTCTGCGTGCACACGGTTTTATAAATCAGGATTTTTTTGTGCGCACGCCATTTTCGGCTTTTGGCGCACGTACACTTTTAGTATGAATCCTACTCACTCTTTTATAAATGAGGCCCCTGGGCATCACTGCTCCCATCTGCAACTGGCTATTGGACTTTCTGACCAACGGGCCACAACATGTCCGGTTAGACCACCACTGCTCCTCCACACTCACCATCAACACTGGCGTACCACTGGCGTGTGTGTTGAGTCCGTTCCTCTACTCCCTCTTCACCCATGACTGCAGACCTGTACATGGCTCCAACACCATCATCAAGTTTGCGGACAACACCACTGTGATTGGCCTCATCAGGAACAACGATGAGTCGGCCTACAGGGAGGAGGTGGATCACCTGGCTGCGTGGTGTGAGGACAATAACTTGAGGCTCAATACCTCAAAAACCAAAGAACTGATTGTGGACTTCACGAAGAATGCTGTCACTCATCCACCCATCCACATCAATGGTGTGGCAGTGGAACGTGTGACCAGCTTCAAATTCCTGGGGATCCCCATTTCACAAGACCTCTCCTGGACTACAAGCTGCTCCAACCTGGTCAATCAGGCTCACCAGCGCCTTTTCTTCTTGAGGACTCTGAGGAAACACCACCTCTCTTCAGACGTGCTGGTGAACTTCTACCGCTGCACCATCGAGAGCATCCTTACCAACTGTATCACAGTCTGGTACGGGAACTGCTCTAGCGCTGACCGGAAGGCACTGCAGAGAGTGGTGAAAACCGCCCAGCGCATCGCCGGAGCTTCACTTCCTGCCATGAACACTATCCAGAGGAAGCGTTGTCTCAGGAGAGCAACCAACATTATCAAGGACTCCTACCACCCAGCACACAGACTGTTTGCCCTCCTGCCCTCTGGGAGGCGCTACAGGAGTCTCCACACATGAACCACCAGGTTCAGGAACAGCTTCTTTCCCACAGCTTTCTCCCTGCTGAACTCCTTATTTCACTGCATAAGCACTTCCGGTTAGATGCTAACTGCATTCCGTTGCCCTGTACTTTAACATGTGCAATGACAATAAAGTTGAATCTAATCTAATAATCTAAAGATGCACCTCTCTTTTGATAAAATTATGTCCACCGGGATATGGGGTGTTAAAATAAACTTTAAAAAACAGCAGACTTCATACAGAGTCTGTTTTTTCAAGCATTCATAAATTTGATCCTGCTGTTCAGGGTAGTAAGTGCTGGATTCTTGGATCAATAGTTCTGAAATGTGAGATGATAAGATGGTAAAAAATCTTTAGAGTTAATGTGCCTGGACGCAGCCTGGGATTGTCACAGCTCCACATAACCTCCAATCATTACGTAAAATATTGACTTTGTGCTTCTCTTCAAAACGCAGGTAAAGCTTCAATTTGTCACTCTGTCATCTGTAAGCCATCTATATTAAACTAGTCGTTGCCACTGAACAGTTAAAGACATGTAGGATTGATTATCCATTACTTGCACTCAGATGGCTTAAGATAACACAACTCCACGTCTTTCACAAGCACTTAGGCGCCCAAAAATGTGAGAATCTGAGAGAGAATTGTGGTCAAGTGCGTAAAGGGCAATCTGTTGTCCGAGGGGGAAGCACTGAGTAGATTGCTTTTAAATGGGAAAACATGAAACTAAATTGTACTTAAGGTCATGAACATGAACACAATGTCAAACATCCATGTCAGTGACAGAGAGGGACTGGGGACTGGAGTCTCGGTGGAGTTACAAGGCTGCAGGATCCAGGGAAAGAGAGGACGGTGCAGAATATCAAGTGAGCTGGGAGGGAAAGAAGGATCATTCAGGTGGAAGCTGAGGACACAAACACCTGTCACAGAGCTACATTATCCAATAATTGGCACTTTCATTTTAAATACTACACGGCAGTCCAAAACAGCACTTTGGGAAAGTGGAGACATTAACCAAAACAAAGATTTTGGAGTCCAGACAGCCCGAAAATGGCCGAGTGTAGCAAAGTTTTAGGGTGCTACAGACACATATTTCTCTGCAGGTTCATCCTATTGAGGTTCATCACCAATTCAAACACCAATGTTTGTTTGAGGGTGTCTAGAACACGATCCTACATCTGCCTGCTATGTGAACCGTGTAGTTAATGCCAAACTGAAATAACCCAAACATGAGCAAACAGACCTGCTGCCTGCACTTAATGTTCTTGGTGTCTAAACCCAACCAAAACAGTAAATGAAATAGAGAAATTAAAGATAAAAGTGAAAGTCGAACACAAGTTTCTATAATTACATTACATGACTGCTCTGCCTGATATTTGCTCCTCAGATAACAGCGTAACTCCAGCATAACTGAATCACTCTAAAATCTGTACAGACACCATTTATTATACAGTATTTGTTTCCTTTCCAAATGTGCAAGTTGCCAATTTTTTTTTAATACTCAGATGACTCTGTAGTTGTGGGGTGAGGGTTAAATGATAATGATGATCCCAGATGGTCATGACGATGATTCCTTAAGTGTTTGCAGCAAGATGTTGTATATCTGCCATGAGACCGATTGCAATCGATTTCCCCTTCGGTGATGAATAAGGTTTTGTTGAATTTAATTCCACAGACACTCGTGCATCTCCAGACCATCAGAGATGCAAGATTTTGAGCTGACAACCGAGAGCAGATGGTTTCTGGTTCCTGGACCATGTTCTTATGTGGCTTCTGGTTTGCACAATAAATAGTTTTTACCATTTGTGGACTACAAAGCCAGGTGTGTCAACGGCAGTGATTTCCAGAAGTATCTCTGAACTCAGTGAGGAATTTCTGTTCCACAATCACATTTCAATGATGAGCCATTAAAAAAAGAAAAAGCCAATATCATAGACGCTGATTAAGGATTTTCATCCCCATCTTTGCGACATAGATACTTCTCCAGACTTTTTGAAACTTTTTGATGATGTGGCAGATGGTGAGAAGTTCCAAATCTGCAGTTCTAGAAATCGGACTTGTGAACCTCTGCTCCTCTTAACTTAAAGACTCTTGAAGATGCTCTTTTCACTCTCAATCACATCACCGACCTGCTGCCAGTTCACCAAATTAGCTGCAAGATGTTCCTCAAAGTGTTTCCTGTTTGTATCAATCACATTTCCAGCCGTTTGCTGCTCATGCCCCATCTTTAAGATGTACTGCAGCCATCAAATTCAAAATGTGCTAATATCTATCATTAAATTGTAAAATGGCTAATTTAAACAATTAATATTTTTTATATTTTCCGTTTTAAATAAAAACATGTTTATGAAATTCGAAGACAATTGAATTCTGTTTTTATTTACATTTTACTAAGGTCCACAACTTTGAGTTGTGTTTTTCTTCAGATGGATGAAGATTAACGGGAAAATCCTTCATGCTTTCAGCATATTTTTGTGATTTACTAAATATTTATTTTTTAAATTCTTATTACTGCATCATGATTGCTTTACTTCCTTTATCAGGAACAACTTTAATGCTTGTATTTTGCCAAATGTGACTTCTGAAATGCCTTTCAACCTTCATGCACGTAAATGATGTCAACCGTTTTCAAATAAAATAGAAGTAAGACGTGAAACCATTATTGTGACGTGTGCCCTGGTCCCAGAGGAGGGGAGATCAACTGAAGCTTGAAAAGCCTCAAGTTCCACTCATCTCCAATTTATTCCCCAAGGACGCTCATTAACCGTTGATGACAGGAATATGACAAAAAGTAAATTGATCACTTAATCAGTCTTAATTTATGAATTGATGGGTCCTTATGAAAAAGCATCACACCCACGGGTGTTCTTGACAGATCAATTGACAGCACAGCATGAAGCAGAGGACCAGGAGTCTATTAGCATGTGCATTCAGCTGTGCTCCCCAAGGACTTTACCTTTAAGATTTATTTCTTTTTTTTAATGAATAAACTGTCCTCCTCTCTTCCTTTGTCACTGTTATCGTCTCGTGCTTCAAGCGGAACAGCTATGCTGCTTCAGTCAATCCAACCATCTAGGGTGACAGCAATAATTTTATGTCATAAATGTGAACATAACTGACTTAAAGTTTAATTTTGCTTTTCAGCTTTCTGTCTAACGCTCCCACATGTATCCACCCCGAACATGCTGCATCTTCCATCCATGGCCAGATGTCTCTTTAAGGCTGATGGACAAAAATCAGTCTTTATTCTGATATGACCGCTTGTTGGGGAGCTTTCATCTTACTTACTTATTCAGATCTATTCCTCCTCCCCCCTCCTCCACTCACCTTCAGTTTATGAGCTTATGAATAAATTCAGTGGTAAACTTATCAGTATTATTGATACCATTGTTCCCACCAAGGTGAAGGCGATCCCTGCTAAAAAGAAACCATGGAGAAATGCTGTACCGGTGAGAACTGAAAAAAAGAGAAAAGCTGAAAAGCTGAACGCAAGTGGCGGAAAACTAACAAACTAACAAAACTAACTAACACAACTAAAACATTATGACATTGTTTAGAAATTGATCTTATTTAACTACTGATTTTTATCTATTCTTTTTCTGTTTAAATTTAAAAAATATTGCTTTTATTCATGTTTTAATGTCTGTAAAGCACTTTGAATCACCTTGTTGTTGAATTGTGCTATACAGGCAATTTTTTTCGTTTAATTTCACCAGCTGGTATTACGCCCGGACCACATTTAATGCGACACAACTCGCTGCGCCGCGCACATAAAGTAAGAAAGAGACGGCGGATATGTTTGGTTTTAGTAATATCATGCTCAGGCAATGAGTCTGCAATGGCCCAGACGGGAGACACATGTAGTTCAGTGCTTAACTTTTATTTTTAATCCACTCTATATTCTTCTGGTTGTTCTCCGATATGTTCCCCTAAAGCCTGAAGGTTCCGCCTTAAATCGACGCAGAGCCGCCGCCGTAGCCTACGGCGTAGGCTCTGCGTTGTTGTAACGCGGAACCATAAATCAGCCTTCACCCGGTACATACATAGGTTTCTCTAAACATCTGTCCCCGCTACAGTTTTAACTAAAAGAAAATGTGCTCCAATACAGCAGGACTCATAATTTTATTTTGAACACTGCCAAAACTCTAACTTAAAACGTAACTAGAACTTAAAATTTGCTTGACACAAATGACACTATTATGGCTGCTGCTACTACTAATAGCCTTGAAGTGCACTTTATATTATATTCCTTGTGGTACAAAAATTTCTTTTTGTTACTTTTGTATCAAATAAATATTTGATTAAGGAATACATTAAAATGTCCTTTGTATTTTATATAAGCAAAAAAAATTATGTTTGTATCTCAGATGGGGGAAAAACGCTGCTTATCAACTAATCGATGATCGATCGATAAGGTTATCAACTGTCAATTAATGAAATAATCGATAATTTGCATCCCTACTTGGAACCAACGGTGCCCTATTATTACGTCCATATATATCCAAGAAAAAGTGTTAACACACAGTGTTGAAGCTGCTGGGTAACTTCCACAAACAGCAGAGAAAATACTAGTTGCAAACTGATGTGGTATCATTAAATGTAACAGCTAAAATCATCTTTCTCTGCCATGAAGTCAAAAAACCTAAACACCTCAATACATGTTGCTACCCAACAACCTTCACATCTCACTATGTCCCTCATCACATCTACGCTAGAGGTTTTGACTACATCCCTATGGCAGCTATAGGACTTCTTGACACTGCACTTGACTGGCATCTGTCAGGGTGGACAACTCCTTGCCAAGACTCTCTTCAGACTGCCTGTTGAGGTGGGGTGCAAAGGCTTCGTAGGGTGATCTCTCTGCAGGGCCTTTACTACACTCTTCATCACAGGCAAAAGGGATCGAAGGGCCATATCCAACTGCGCAGAGGCAGCAGGAAAACCCTTTAGATGGTTCTGGATAAAGAGAGAAAATACATGGGAGTGTGCTGCTCGGGCTCAAGCTCAGACTTTATCAACCTCAGCCGAAATGCATGTGTGAAGGTGTTTGATGTTTGAGAGGCCGGACACACCCTCAGAAAACATCACTGATGACATCCCATTTGAAGAGGTGTCATCCCAACTGTATCATTTGACAGTGTTGACTTTGTCATATACTCTTATAAAGAGAACAGAGACAATGTGCAAGGCCTTAATCTGTGAACTTCAATCCAAGGGACCAACAATTCTGTGCCACACAACATTTCCCCATTTTATCACTTGTCTGCTTCACTTTCTGTGGGAAAGTTTAATGGAGAGATGACCAAAGAAACTGTGGGGGGACAAAATGGTCAACTACCACTGGCTGTTTAATCAGCTTCATAAACCAGAGGCCCTGTTTTTGTGGAAAACCACACAACAAAACCCACAGATTTGATGTTGTCCTAACCCTAACCCTGTTTGGGGAAACCCAAATGTTTGATTTGAGTTTTCTATGGGTAAGTGTGGGTTTTGAGGGGAGTTGGTTGACCATGAACCAGTGGATGCATTTTATTTTTCTGATCCAGGAAATAAAGCAAATGTGTTTGCTCAGGATGAGCCTCTTTGTAATTCTGAAATAATTACATGTTTTTGGGCTCGTGCTGTGTGAAAATAGACCTTAGAGATTCCACAATTGGATGCATGGAAATGAGGAAAATATGATCTAAAAGAAGTGCTGCAGCCATGTGATGAATGCTTGATGAATCTGTGAATTTCCAGGAGGTTTGTGATATCCAGTTTTTGATTTAACTCCCAGTAGCATCAACACCAACTTGTCAGTTTGTCCCATCCACCCACAAGCACCTTCAGTGACTCTGTATTTCCACAGCTACCCCCACAGGCTGAGCCACCCAACTCTTTGAGATACAGCAGCTTGTACATTGTAAATTGATTTTGACCCTTGGTGTTCTGCTCATTGAGTCAGGGGCAACAAATTCAGTGCTTTACAGTTCAGAAAGATTGCATTTTAGATAAACACTGTCAGTGACTGTGAGGTGAGGTCCTGTGACGATAAAACGGAGGGTGTGAGTAAATACCAAGAGACACTGCTGATTGCATCTTCACAGTGAATTACAGTGGAAACCATCTTTAAGGCTGAGCATTGCCCCCATCACTTATTCAGCCCGCTATTCCTCCAAGCGGTGGGTTGGGTAAAGCTGGGTCTCTTCAAAAAAAAGAAAAACTCTGGTAGTAATGGATGAAAGCTCTGCTCTCTTACTCTGAGCAGGTCATACCATGATGAGCAGGTCATACCATGATGAGGACTAACAGAGCAATCAAGAGATTAACTGTAAATTAATCAAAATAGTATTCCTTTGTTGGAGGGAGGGATTCATCAATGTAAGTGTGCTTTTTATAAAAATACAATTGAGAAATCATAGGACTTTATCCACCTTGATGCATTACACAGGCGAGTGGATAATATGATGTGGACTCAGTCAGGGAAGGGGGTTTGCTTTTGACCCTTTCTGTTTGCTAATCTTTGTTAGCAGGAGATTAATGCTGACCCAAGATACTCACCAACGCTTCGTACGGAACTGGCTGCGATCTTAATCTCGTGTTAGGTTTCTCTATTATATTTTGGTGAGTAAAAAAGTAAAATAACCCCATGAAAAATCCCTCCATTCAATTTCATCCATCATAAACATGTACAGTGAAATGTGGGGATGGCGCGCTTTCTACATGCTAAATTACAAGAAGTATAAAATGGGTAAATTCAATTAAAAGTTCAAATGTATAACTTAGTTTATTTCAATTTGATCCAATTTGTCACAACTGTTAATACAATGCATGTAATTCTCACAAGCACTTAAGCCAATGGATGTCTTCTGTCCAGCTCAGTCTAGGTAATTTCACCGGTTTTTGATGGAATTAAGGTCTGGAATCTGGACTATGACGAAGCCACTAAGACACTTTGAGTTTCCTGTTCTGAATCCATGTCTTGGTTAATATTTTGATTATTGTTTAGGAGGAACGTATAATTCCTCGTAATTATTTTGCTTTTCCCCAAAGGACAGGTTTTTGTGCCAAAATATATTGAGATTTGGAGCAATTTATTCTCCCAACTATGTTAAAGGAGCATGAGGCTCCTTTTAAGAAATGAGACTCATTAGCGCCACCCTTCGCCACAACGGCCGCCGGGGGTACTGCAGCCAACAGCGAAGCCGGCACGGGAGAACGGGGAGAACGCGCATGCAGCGTCATTTGACGTCACATCCGCAGGACAGCGCGGGAAATTCGGCCCCACAATTGCAGCACATTTTGCAGCACACAGCCTGTTCAAGGCAACGGAGAGATACACTAGAGGGCTCATTCTTTTTGGTTTGGAACGCTTCATCTGACATTATTACTAGAAAAATTAAAACGTATAGAAATTTTTTTCATAAATCCTGCCTCAATCCTGCCTCATGCTCCTTTAACAAGGGATGCTGGCCAAGATGAAGAGCAGCAGCACCAGATCATAATACCGACACCACCATGCTTCAGTATGGCATGCCTAGGACGATGCGTCGTATTGGCTTTGGATCAAAGCAAACAAACTTCATTCTTCAGCATTTTGTCTTCTTAGACTAGAACACAATGATAAGACAATCCTTTTTTTTTTTTAGGCTGTGAGACGCTGTGAGACTCTCGCGAGATGCGCTAGGATCGCAAGAAAAACCACGAGGCAGCAGAATTCAATGGCGTGCTGAAAAACATTTCTGTTCTCAGCAAATGCTTTAGCAAATATTAACTAAGATTAAATTAACGAAAACTTATTTTATAGATAGGTTATAAAAAATATAAAATAATCTGGAGCAAAACGAAACCTTGGACTCACTCACGGAGTACATAGACGAGTGCTTCAATAGGATTGTCATGGGAAAAAAAATGGAGCCAACCAAACCGCCTCTACATCCAAGAGATCGCGGGAGGAAGATTCACCTGGAGCCGTCTCCCCTCCAGGGAACACCACGCGGACATCCTGCTGTCCATCGACAGCCGTTTGTCTGGCTTCGACTCCTGTCTGTCCCTCCTTGAGGTTCTGCACAAGGAGATACAGGCGCTGCAGAGCTCTTTGGAATTCAGCCAACAGCAGGTGGAGGCGCTCGCTGCTGAGAACCGGGGTTTAAAAGAGTCGGTGAATTTCCTCACAGAGGGAATGAACCAGCTCAAAAAAGAGAATAAATCTATGAAAGAGGCAGTCTTAGACCTACAGGCCCGGAGCATGAGGGATAACTTAGTGTTCTCCGGGATCCCGGAGCAGACGGATGAATACCCGGAAGTGACCATTCAGGATTTCATCCGAACGCAGCTGAAACTCCCAGAAGAGATGGCGGGGACCATTACATTCCATCGCGTCCATCGCCTGGGAGGAAGAAGAGCAGAGGGCCAGCGACCAAGACCCATCGTTGCAAAATTTGAACACTTTAAGCAGAAGGAGCAGGTGAGGAGCCGGGACCCCAGCTACGCGGACTACTGTTCTCCGTTAACGGACAGTTCCCCCAGGAAATCCTGGACCATCGCCGGGTCCTGTTCCCGATCCGGAGGAGGCTCATGGTGGAGGGAGCGAGGGCCATCATCACCGAGGACAAGCTGTACATGAACGGACAACTGTACCGTGACCCCAACACCACTCCCTGGCTCTTCTAAACGGATGAGTATAATTTTTTTTTTCTCACTGATTGGTGGTTAGATTAGATAAAGCTCCATAAACAGGGCCCCACCGTACCTCCATGGGTGCCCCCGGCGCTGCCGGAGCCCCCCAGGCAGAGGGGGGAATGGCCCAACATCCCTCCATTCATACTGACGACATAAGACATAGACACCTGAGGCGCCCGCCCGCGCACCCCCTTTTCTTTAAGTTGCGACATGATACAGGTGTGTACCGATTTCCGTGCATGTACGTCAAACCGTATTGTGGGGCTTGAGGCACAAAGTTTTCTAGGGGGCGCTGTTGAGCCATTTTGCCACGCCCATTAATGCAAACCATTAAATATCAAATTTTTCGCCAGGCCTGGCTTGAGTGCAACATTTGGTGACTTTTGGGGCACGTTTAGGGGGGCAAAAAGGCCCTCCTTTCGTAGGAAGAAATAATAAAAAAGAAAAAAAAATTCCTACAGATACAATAGGGCCTTCGCACTGTAAGTGTTCGGGCCCTAAAAATTCCTACAGATACAATAGGGCCATCGCACTGTAAGTGCTCGGGCCTTAATAAAAAAAAAAGACAGTCCTTTTTTTTCTGGGGGGGACACAACTCAAGCAGAATACAGGAGATGGTCAGATGTAAGTAGGGACCAGAAGTTCCTGCGGTTCCTGCGGTTGCTAGGGTTCCTGCAGCATTGCTGTTGGCCTCTTGGTAGCCTCCCTGATAAGTTTCATCCTTGTCTTTATCAACTTTGAAGAGTCACTCAGATTTTTGCAGCTCTGTGGTGCCACCGTTTCCACCACTTGGTGATGATGGTGTTGATGGTACAGTCAGCACCTTTGATATCCTTTTATCCCCCTCTGCTGAAGGCACGTCTCTTCATAGGTCATGGCTCTCAGAACGCAAGATTATATTGTTCTTACAATATGAAATATAGGATTTGTTTTTTTTAAAGCACTATTTTTTTTGCTTTTGTCAATGGTTTATGTAGTTTTACTGTTGAGTTTATTTTGCCTGAATATTGATAATTTGCTCAGAAGTTGTAGAGAAAGTGTTGGAGAATCGACGTTCACCTGGAGATTTTTCTCTGTGGTTATATTCAAATTGAGTCTCTGTTTTTGATTTTCTAGATAATGAGCAGATAGTCCATTTACTTTGACTAATTTGTCAGTGGGGGTTGTTGACATGAAAAAAAAAACAAACAGGCAAGGGTTTAATTTTACAAATTATCAGCTAAATAAAAGTGAGTGGGTGCCTGTGCCAATGTTTAAAAGTTTATTCTAAATTTGTGGATTTCAAACTTTTCAATTCACAACAGATCAGAATAATGACTTTGCTGGCTACACCACCCTCCCAAGTGTGTTTGTGTGTTTGTGTGTGTTGGGGTCCTCTGGCAGAGAAAAAAAGTGATTTCATTTCCTGCATTTCTACATGTATTGGGACTATAGAGACACAAAATCTATGAAATAATTAAGTCCTCATCTCATCTGACATTAAAGAAAGCACAGAAATATCAATGTTGAAGGGAAAGTAGCGGTAAGTGTACGCCTATTTTTTCTTTAATTCAACTTTCCATTTTCTATGTGTTCACTTCTTACTTTCACCGTCAGCGAATCGAAATCCCCTTGGTACCGCAGATCCGAGTTTCTGCTGCCGTCTGACCTTTGTTTCCATTTACCAGGGCAGAATATTGAAAGAAGCCTAAGAAAATCAATGTCAGCACTTATTTTTTTCAATATAAAAATTAATATGAAATAAAGTCTTCAAATACAAATAAGGAGATGTCTTGTATTTCTTTTCAGTCCAACAATTTGCCGTAAATTTGAAATGTCTAGGTCAGATGGTTAAAAAGCTATGAAAAAAATGGAAAATAAAAAAAAAAACAATACAATAAATGTGTTTTATTCAACTGTTTTATAACAGCAATTCAGCTTGGATTTAGAGTGACTTGGTCAGATGGTCTAGAGGCCAATGAAAAGAAAAATCTGCACTATTTCAGCAGATGGTAGTTATTTTTTTATTAGAGGGTGTATTTGGGTTGTAAAGCTCAGACAAATCTATTTAAAGTTGTGTTGACACGGGAAGGAGGTTGTGGGAGTGGATTGGTGAGGTCACAGCTGTTATTTGAGTAAAGATTCTCATTCTGAGTAGAACCGGTACGCTGTATATTCTAGATCGTCATACTCTGCCATTTTTATCCACTTGCTGCCAAACTGGAATGATTGGAGTTGGCATCCTGTCCTGTTGAGTGATGAAATGTGAGATTGGTGAGGTGACCCTCTCTGATTCAGAGCTGAATTTGAAAAGTCCCCATTTAGTTGATCAAATGCTTTTTAGACATCCAACAATGTAGTTCAGGCTTTTGATTTGTTTTGTTCATGTCAGGTAAAGGATCAGAGGAGATGGAAGTCATCAACTCGACAGTAAATGCACCTGTTCATCGTTATTTTAGAGCGGTTCTTCATCCCATCAGCTGAAAACCAGTCTGGTGATGACGAAGTCTCATTTCGGGATGATGTAGCATCTTGCCACAAAGCAAACAGCACTGGCAAATTTCTTCAATTAAATGTCACAGATAGTAGTTCATTAACAGTTTTCTGTCTGGGATGCTACTGATGTTCCTTTATTTAAAAATCTACAGATTCTTACTATTTATGACATTAACAGTTACCAAATATGCATTTTTATTTACAAAATATTTTCCTCAGAAGGAAATGTTCCTGAGCACTTTAGTTCATACTTTGCCACTAACTCTCAAATTCATTCTTACGCAACTCGGCAGGCCCTAGCCCTACATCCGCCTAAATGTCTGGAATCAAGAAGCCAATTTTTGTTTAGATACAGAGGTGTCAAAGTCTGGAATAGTTGGTACCAGATTGCAAAAAATTGTAGGTCCCTATCCACTTTCAAAAGTCGCTCAAGAGAGCATTTAATTCAACAGTGTAGTCAAGAAAGCTCTTAATGTTCTTTTGCACTTTATATTCTGTGTTGCCATTTGTTCAGCTTAATACTCATATTTTCATGATCATGTGTTCAGTAATTTTCTTTTTTTTATCTCTTTTTTTTAATAATTTTTTTTATTTTATTTTCATTCATGTTTTACATGCAATTTTTTATGATTTATTTTTATTTTTATGATTTTGTATCCTTATAAGTATTTTGTTAAATGTTATTAGGTGGGGGCTCCTCATAAGCCTACTGGCTTGCTCGCTCCTCCCTGCACAGTTTCTTTTAACTGAACTTACTTGTGTTATGTTATTTTTTTTATGTTATGTGCTAAATAAACTAAACTAAACTAAAACTAAACTAGATAGCTGCAAGGACAGTAAAGAGCATCAGATTCTTCCATAGGAGGACTTCAAGATGTTCAGTGAGGCCTGTAAGGCTCTGTGATGTAGCTCAAGTAGTTTTTTTCTTTTTTGTATTTTCTGTATTGCTTGGTGTGACCTTGGAGTAAATTTACTGGGACATCCACTCGTGGGAATATTGGTAACAGTTCTGAATAATCTTTCATAGGATGCAGAACTTCAGGTTGTCTGGTGATGTTTCTCTAGAGCCCGGATCAATAGGGAGCCGGTCCAGTTTTGCAGTGGACCTGCTCCATCCTCAGTGACACCTCAAGTCCCACTAGGACCGTTTCATGAGCAAGTGCCGGCTCCTCTGCTGGATTCATGAAAGCACAAGTTTACTCGAAGGCGTCGAGATTGTGTGATAATTGTGCTTTTTTTAAAACGTGTATATCGCCGTGACTTTTTCAATCTGGAATTTCACAAATAAAGGAGGATGAGTGTTCTCAAATATTATGTGCGTTTCAGTTTCTAAACTGAACCCTGTCTCCTAAATGGTTCAAATCTCTTCTAAAACCCTCTGAACTGTTGTTAGCATTGTTTAATAGCAACATAGCAGTCTGAGCCCGCTTGTGTTTTTTTTTTTTGTAAAATTCACTGCATTTTCAACGCTGTTCTCATCAATCTCCTGTGTGGAAATTGACTCTGTAGATTTGAAGTGTATTTTAAAACCACTCTCCTTCTTGTGAATACATCTGGTTTTAAAGAGGTCAACACACCTGCTAATGCTCAGTTCATCAATGGTTGAAGATTAGAATCACCTTGTGGCATCCAACCTCCCCAAATCCAATAAAAGTAGTATTTCTCATATCATTCTTTTCTTCATTTTACATATACAGTACAGACCAAAAGTTTGGACACACTTTCTCATTCAAACAAACTGGGGAAGTGTGTCCAAACTTTTGGTCTGTACTGTACATACATACTGTGTGTGTAAATTGTATGTGTTGTGGAAAGTTCCCTACACATATAGTCCACTTTGTCTGTGTTATGCACCCATATTTGTTCTTCAAGTAGAAACGGGTCTGGATTCTTGTGGGTTAAGGCTTACAATGTCCAGAACATCTGCCTAATATATTTCTATGCGCTGAAGGAGGGAGAACTAGCTTTTACACTTGGCTGTGTACTGTAAATAAGGATTTAGCAGCATTTCTGGATGACAAAAAAAACTTCTGGAGCTTAAACAATTGATGACAATGTTTTAGAAGAAGTGGTAGATGTGGCGAGGCACACATAGTCTCCAAAAGAGGTGAAAATGATCAGCACATGAAAAGGAGGGACGTAGCGCACCGAGATGTGAGAAAAGGAAAAGAAACAAAGAGGTGAAAAGGTGACAGGCATATGGGTGACAGTCAGAGACACGGAGTACAGCTGCATTATTATATTCCGTGTTGAAGTGGGGGAGAGCAGACAAGCGTGGAGATAATGGCCATCTCATCCATTTATGTATGATTCATAGACAAGCAGAAGATATGAATCGATGCTTCAGCAGCCTCTACTAAATCAAGACAGCTTTGCGTGTTATCTTTCTGCCAACAGACGCTGGACAGCGATAGCCTTCAGAGACGGGCAGGGGATGTCTGTGGGGCTGTTAGCGCGTTCTCTTTTGTATAAGAGCAAAAACAGAACATTTATATTTTAGATATTGTTCAAGACACTTCAACCACATCTTATAATCCCTGCAATTACAAATCACTTTGCCTAGAACACTCTAATGTTAATGTTTCTAATGATGCTTTCAAAAGTTACTTGTCACAGGTATGGACATCCCAGAAAGTTCTACAATAAGCTCAGGACATGTAATATTCTTAAAATTGTAAAAAGAAAAAAAAAAGGAAAAAAGAAAGCAAACAAACAAAATAAAACATACAAGAGCTGTATCTCAGCCTCTACAAAACTCAGTTTTGAAGCAAAATGTTGAAGTCCATGATGCAAAAATCGGAGAAAGACTGCAAGTGTTTTATGGAAGATGTTGAGGAACAGGACAGACACACCCACCTCATGTCAAAGTTATCTATTTTAGCTTGGCTGCTTTATCTTATCCTAACACGTGATGCTAATTAATGTTGGTGTACATTCATTCTGATCAAATCTGTCAAACATCCTCATGTCAAGTCTTACTACCAAAAAAGCATCGAAACAAGTGCCGTGAGACCACAGGTGTAAATATCGGCGGTGCAACTGGTGCAGCTGCACCAGGGGCCCATGAAGGAGGGAGGAAAAAAAAAAGGTTTTGTGCATGGAAGAGTCACATTAATAAGCTACCTGTCACGTTAAGTGCATCATGATGCGAGCAAGAAAAAAAACAAAGACGAAGAAAACAGACAACAAAAATAGCATAGCATCATGTTTAGCAAGCCCCCCAAAAAAGTGCCAGGATGATGTTAAAGCAAAAATGACTAAATTAGATATGTTTTTTACTGCAACCGAGGAAAAGGCCAGCGTCCCGCCGAAGGATAGCTTGCCAGCTACCTCCATAAATGAAACAGCATTGACCCGACCACCGGGACAATACCCTGACCAGGGTGGGTATGGCAGTCACATTAGCCTACATGACGACAATAGCAGTTGTCTATGGCTGTGCATGTGTGTGTGCATGCGGTATGCGCTCTTGTTTAGGGCAGGGGTTGGGGCACAAAAATAAATACATTTGCACCGGGGCATACAGTATCACCAGAACTGCCAGAGCTTCACTGGGACCTGAAGTCAGTCGGCTGCGTTGAACCTCTTGCAGTTGCAGGTCCCAGCAAACGTCTGCTGGAAGGGTTCTGAAATGATCCACCATGAATTGTTCTGGGGACTCTGGAGATGATTGTGCAAAGAGGAACTTTATTAAATAAATAAGTTTTTCTTCAATCAGAGGCTTTTTCAGATCCACTGTAACACAGATTGCTACAGGAGATCCTTCAAACCTCTACAGGAGATCCTACCTGCCCACAGTAATTTATCTCTACAATGACTCTTTGAAGAGATTTAAATCATGACTTCTGCAGACGGTAAATTTTGTTTCTGGGATTAATGAAGTATTAATTTATGCCCGCACAATAATAGCGATGCATTGATTTTGTGTCTTCTCCCGTCCCGCAAGAGAAATGTTGTTCTTGACAAATGTATCTGATTTAATATTAACATGATAATTGTGGAGCTTGATGGATAATTGACAGTTCATAGGCCACCTGACCGTAAATTAGATGCAAATCCATCATTGTCATCATCACACAAGCTATTTCACCTTTTGCGCACGTATCAATTATGTGATTGAGGTTATAGCAATGAGAGTAGGCTGTGAGTGGCTCAAATAACATAAAATAAACAAAGTTAACGAATGAAACTAATTAATTTAACAAATGAATCACTTGGCCATTATATTGCTGTGGAGGGAGAGAATGTTGCTGACCGACTGCGGTCCCAATCCCGTGCGTCTCTCTTCCAAGATGCTACACAGACACTAAACGCAGTTTCTCCAAATATCTGACTTGCCTTGCTTTGTCTTTGTTTTGTAAAGACCTTGTTTGAGGTTATTTTCAACGTCATTGATTTCCATTTTGTTGCTAGACTACATCCCGATCCCCCAGTGTATTGTTTAGCCGCCTGCTCCCGCCCGCAGCAAAGTTCAAATCATCCCGCGAGATTTGCGTTGGGTCCCGCGGGACCCGGCTGGACCCAACCCCAATGCAGCCCTTTACTACAAACCCCTAATATTGTTTTCTAAATTGTGTACGCTCCCAAACCCTTGTGAAATTCTTCATTGATGGCTTTTAAAGATTCGTGGCCAAAACATTAGCTACTAGACTAATATATATAAATGAATGAATTAATAAGAATAAGAATACAAAACGACTCTTAATACACATTACGTCCATTCCTGACATAAACTGCGATTAACCCTTTTTCTTGGGTTTAAGTTACTCTTTTCTCTGAAATGGGAAAATATTCAAACACACCCCAGACATAAATGCGATGTGTGTTTAGAGTGTGGAAGGAAGCTGGAGTATCTGTACCTGTACACTGGATTTGATATTAGCACAATAATATCTAAAAAATCTCAGACATAATGTCAGTTGTGTCAATTCTGTGCATACTGGAGACAAAAACAAAAAACAATCTGCTATTTGGATTCATCCCCATCTCACACAGGCAGTGATTTTGTTGTTTCAAAATGGACACAACAATTTGTTTTCAAAGCACTCAGAGAAACCTAGACTCCAGCATTTTTCTCAGCTCAGGAAGCACAGGAGCAGGTCACCGTGGGTGGCAGATCTGGGTCCACTGAGGTAAATCAACTGAAACACCCAGATTTTGTGGTTGACTTGATCCAGGTTTGGCAGGGCTGCTGGGGATGATGTGCAGTTCTGGTGCATGTCAGTTTTGCTGGGTTGGGTGGGGGGTATTCCTTAAGCTAGATGAAGATGATGATGATGATGCCAGATGATGATGATGATGATCGGGAGCTGTTTCCTGTATCGGGAGCTTTTTCCTGTTTACACGCTGCTCACGCTGTTGGACACCGCTCACGCTGCTGTTAGTATTTGCTTACATCTTGACGTTTGGAGTTGCCATAATGCCACTAAAAGGATCAAAAGCAGAAACGAAAGTGGACGAGGAGTATGTATCACTCACTCAGGTATCTGAACTGATGCAGCAGCAGAAGGACATGTTCTTGGCTTTACTCCAACAACAGCAGGAGAACTTCAAAGGCTTCGTCCAAATCATTGTGGATTCTACAAACTCCAGACTCGACGCAATAACAAAGGACTTACAAAGAAATCAAAATCAGCCTGCAATTCACACAAAAGGATGTGGATGAGTTGAAAGCTGACAACAACAAACAGGCGGAGCGATGCAACACCATGCTGCAGTCGGATGTTTTCAAAGTCTGTGACAGTCTGCTGCTCAAAATCACAGACAAGATGGATTATCTGGAAGGACAAACCAGACGCAACAACCTGGTATTTGACGGGATAGCCGAGACACCTGGAGAAACTTGGGCCGACACGGAGGAAAAAGTTAAAAAACTTTTGTCGGAGAAACTCCTGCTCCAGCGGGAGGTGGAGGTGGAAAGAGCGCACCGAGCAGGGAACAGTGTTGCCAACTCCTCAGTAAGGAAAGTAGCTATTGGCTGTCCCAAAAGTCGCTAGAAGTCGCTAAATGACGTCATCGCCTAATTTGCATAATTGGCAATTTGCATATAACTGTAATGGACGCTGTAGGAGAGAGGAATAACTTCGTGGGAGAGACAAAAGTGAGTAAAAAACACCCTAAATATGTTTAGAACTACAAATGTACAAAAATAATTTCAACATTAACAACATTTGATGATTTTAATGCTTCGTCTAGATCCACATTACACACATCAGTTGTGTCCTGTATTGTTAAATGTTATAACAGCAAATTGTTATGTAGGGTGAAATTGCTAGCTCTACAACCAACCCTCCTCCTTTATCCGGGTTTGGGACCGGCAAAGTGACCCAAAAGAAAAAAGAAACATTTACATCCCGCTTTGCAAGCCAAGCGCATTTCATTTGCAGTCTGGACGCGGAGTGGTGAGGGTCTCCTCTCTGCTCTGCCCACCAGATAAGTCTCCAATAACACCAGAAAAGTCGCTAGATTTGTCGCTAGTCGCTTTTTTGAAAAAAAAGTCGCTATTGGGGTCTGAAAAGTCGCTAAATCTAACGACAAAGTCGCTAAGTTGGCAACACTGGCAGGGAAGCCCGGGGGTGACAGACCGAGGCCCGTAGTGGTGAAGCTGCTCAGATACAAAGACAGAGATGCTATACTACAACTCTCCACAAGTCTCTCAAAGGATCAAACATATACATCAACGAGGACTTCACGGAAGCAGTATGACGAAAGAGGAAGGAGCTGATGCCAGAGCTGAGAGCTGCGAGAGGGAGGGGGGACGTCGCATACCTACGCCACGACAAGCTGATCATTCATCCACGTACCAGCACACCAAAACAAACATGAGATGTTTAATCGACAACAGGTATGATGAACATTAACACTTCCATATGGCTACAATCCACACTCATCCTGAAGTCAATCACATACTGAAAAGGATTGCTGAACTTGATCACCTGGAATTATCTACATATCATCACACGGAACATAAGCCACAGGACATTGAAAATGAAATTGATCCAGAAAACTTCTTCTTAAACATTAACAATGACTGCCATTATTATATGGTCGATCAGTACAACAGCACTTTAAAAACTGAAAGCAAAATGTCCATAAACCACTTCAACAGCAGAAGTTTGTATGCCAACTTCCATAACATCAAGGATTACTTAACCCAGTTCACACAGCCTTTCAACATAATTGCAATATCTGAAACATGGATCAACAGTACAAGGGACATGGATTTTGAGCTTGAAGGATATGAACTGAACTGTATGAACAGAAACAACAAAAATGGCGGTAGTGTAGCTCTGTACGTGGACATAAATTATAATTATAAAGTGGTAGAAGAAATGTCAACTGTGGTAGATAATATACTTGAATGTCTTAGAATAGAAATATGTATGGAAAAAAAGAAAAATGTCATTGTGATTATACAGAACACCAGGGTCTAATATAGACACATTTAAAGACTGGATAGAGGAACATTTAACAAAAACAAGACATAAAGTCATGTTTATCTGTGGCGATTTCAATATTGATCTTCTAAATCCGAATAATCATAGAATGACCGAGGAATTTATTAATACATTATATAGTATTAGTCTATATCCCAAAATCACCAGACCAAGCCGGATCACGTCCCACAGTGCAACATTAATTGATAATATATTTACAAATGACATAGACAATAATACAGTGGGAGGAATATTAATAAATGACATCAGTGATCACCTTCCGGTCTTTATAGTTTATAACAGCAACTATGTGAGAAACAAGCAGAACAACATACCACAACATAGAAGAGTTAGGACAGAAGAGTCTATGGTTGCACTTAAAAACGATCTAACAGCACATAATTGGGAATTAATATATAAAGAAAATGTTATTGATAAAGCATATGATGAATTTTTAAGAACATTTAAATCACTATATGATAAAAATTGTCCAATTAAACAATATAGTAGAACACTAAAGTATCACGATAATCAGTGGATGTCAAAGGGATTGCAAAATGCCTGCAAAAAGAAAAATGCATTATTCAGAGAATTCCTAAAACACAGAACAAATGAAGCAGAAAATAAATATAAGAAATATAAAAATAAGCTAACTAATATTAAGAGAAATTGTAAGAAATAATATTATAACAAAAGGTGATTATAGATATTGTGAATAAATGCAAAGACAAAACATCAACTGACTATAATGAAATAGACATGAAAATAGTAAAAAGGGTTGTTGACGGGATCTCCAAACCTCTAACGCATATTTTTAACTTATCATTACAAACTGGTCAATTCCCCAATGGCATGAAAATAGCTAAAGTTATGCTGTTGTACAAAACTGGAGACAAACACCACTTCACAAATTACATACCTGTCTCTCTTCTCCCACAATTCTCAAAAATATTGGAAAAACTATTAACAGATTAGACAATTTCATAGATAAACACAATTTACTATCTGACAGTCAGTATGGATTCCGAAAAACCCGAACAACAGCACAAGCGTTAACTGAACTCATTGAAGTAACCACAAATTCCATAGATGAAAATAAATATGCAGTTGGTTTATTCATTGATCTAAAAAAAGCTTTCGATACAATAAATCATGAAATATTATTCAATAAATTGGAACTATATGGGATAAGGGGGTGTGCATTACAGTGGGTTAGAAGCTACTTAAAGAACAGGAAACAATTTGTGAAGATGGGAGAAAATCAGTCACAATGTTTGGACATTGAGTGTGGAGTCCCCCAGGGGTCAGTGTTGGGTCCTAAACTGTTTATCATATATATCAATTACATATGTATAGTATCACAAATACTGAAATTCATACTATTTGCCGATGACACAAACATATTTTATTCTGGTGAGAATTTACAGCAACTTTTGGACAATATTACCAATAACAAGTTATCATTAAACTTAAACAAAAATGATGGTATTTGGAAACAATAAAAACAATAAAGCACAGGTACAGATTGAGGGTGTAAACATTGAAAGAGTACATGAAACTACATTTCCTGGGGTAATTATAGACGACAAGATTTGCTGGAAATCTCATATTAAACACATCCACAACAAAGTATCTAGAGGCATCTCAGTTCTGGCCAGAGCAAAACAATTCCTGGATAGCAAATCACTCTGCATTCTGTTCTGTTCCCTAGTTTTGCCTTATCTAAGTTACTGTTTAGAGGTTTGGAGAAATGCGTATAAAAGTTCACTGCAACCACTATTCATACTGCAGAAAAGAGCCATAAGGATCATTCATAAGGCTGGTTTTCGTGAACACACCAATTCCTTATTCTTCAATTCTAATATAATACAATTTTTTGACATAGTAGAATTCCAAACTGCACAATTCATGTATAAAGCTAGGAACAACTTATTACCATATCACTTGCAGGAAATGTTTTATGACAGAGAGGGGAGGTATAATTTAAGGGGTACTCTAAATTTTAAGACTCGTAGAACACGAACAATGAAAAGATTTTCTATATCAGTCAGTGGAGTTAAACTATGGAACAGAATGGATTCAGAATTAAAACAATGTCCAAACATTAACCAGTTTAAAAACAAATATAAAAACATGATTCTCACGAGGTACAAAGAGGAAGGGGTTTAGCGGCTTTTAGCCTGCAGATAACACTATTGGGTGAATGAGTAGATTTGTGTATATTTATGCACAGAAATCGGCAGAGAAATTAAATGTGTATGTATGCATGTGTATAGATAGGTGTATGTATGTATATATATGTATATATGCGTAGGTATGTATGGGTGTATGCGTATGTATGGGTATACGTGTGGTGTGATTAAGTGTGTAAGTAGATATATACATAGATATAGAGCAGATACAGTATAGTGTAAATAAGTATATATATATAAATATTTATATGGGCATGTGTGTACAAATATATAGAAATATTCAATTATGTGTATGTATAAGTATGTGTGTGAGTATAATTACAGTAAATAATAATAATAATAATAATAATAATAATAATAATAATAATAATAATAATACTGTTATATAGCAGTGTGAGTTTAGTGTGTGAATATTTATAAATACAGGTTAAATGATCAGTGAATGGGGGTAGGACTAAATACTTTTACACTTCTTCCTACTCCTTTTTTGGCACATATAAATCAAGATAGTGTGGCCTTACACACTTTAAGGGCGCACGTGAGATTCTGGGATGACCAATACACCAGAGACAATCTGCCTCTTCAATGGAGTCAATTATCGTCAACCCAGAAAACGTTGAACATTTTCACGGGGAAAAATACCAGCCTCTCGGTCAAGGACCCAGAAGCAAAGAATGTATCGCCAGCGCTTGTCGAACCTCGTCTCTTCCTCCATACCTCAAGACTCAGCTTACCGTGTTGCCAAAAAGTTTCAGTCCACAGCCAGAGGAATACACTGCCAACCTCCACACTGGGCTCACTGCCGTTCTTGCCAACATACTTACACAAAAATAGGAAAGGTTAATTGAAATGCCTGAGAAAAAAAAAAAAAAAATTTCCTTTTTCCCCCAACAAACCATACAACCAACCACTTTCACAAAATTCACAACAATAGTCACTGGTGTTTAGAAGTCATCCTGCCAACAACGCCAAATGTGGCCTTATACACTTTAAGGGCGCACGTGAGATTCTGGGATGACCAATACACCAGAGACAAACGGTTGTGAAAATACAAATTCTTATTTTATTTAATGTTTGTAAAAACAATACAATATATAACACAATCACACCTCCGTATTTTGGGGCAGGGATGAGGGGATCCTCGCTAAGGACAGGGCTGAGGCCCACCAGCAGGGGGGGTTACCAGAGAAATGGATCAATGGTCCAAAGATTAACACTATGCAGACACACGTGTCACACTAACCGTAAACTAAAAGAAAGTAAATTAAATAAACCAAGAACTGCAAACGTAGGATAATATAAATCAAGAGGCACAGCAAACTAAGGAAAACTAAGCATACGTGAAATTCACACACACGGAAAATAGAGCACCATCACCCAAAGGATTTAGCTTGCCACCCCGCCGTGGATGCTCAGCACTTGGAAAGCAAGAAAACCAAAATAAAAGGTATTAGGAGATGAACAATCAAGGACAAACATACAAAACCAAATGTAAACAGCACAAAAGTAATGGAAAGAAAAATAAAGAAATTAACCAATGTGGTTACCAACCACACACGACGTATGAATTCGACAAGCTCTCGAGCCCCAAATCAAATAACAGATATTAAAAAAAAAGGAAAAGAAAACAATAAACCCGGCCCAAAAACCTTATTGGTTATCTGCAGTTATACACATGAACCTCCTGCCAATAGGTTTAAAGCAGGGGCAACAAAAACACAAATTAACCCAAAAGAAGAATATCCCTCACACCACGCTCCAAACACACACACACACACACACACACACACACACACTCTCTCTCTCTCACACACACGCACAATTGCTAAAAAGTAAGTCTCTCAAAAAGTCAAAAAGGCTTGAAGGTCTTGCAGCCCTCTTCACGTGAGCGGCCGCGTCAGTCCAGCCAGACCACGGCTCTGTGTTTTTCCCGTAGACAAGAACGCTGGCAAGAACGGCAGTGGGGGCTAAAACCGGAAACACCAGGCGATGTAAGGCTTCTTAGTTATTCTAAAGCGGCTCGCTGCATTTCACGAGTCGTCTGCGCTGCAGACGCTCCAAGCGAGCCAATCGTCCTCAGAAGGCGCAGCTGCGCCAGACTGAGAGGACGCTGAACAACGGACGTGCAGTTGCATGAATTCTTGCCACAAGATCCGCTTCTGACACGAGCCTGGCCAAAGCCACAGGTGGATGAGGAACGAGACAGGAACCGACTGGAACCCGCAGTGGGCGGGGGCGAAGAGTCGCGCTTTTTTTCCGGGTTCACCATCACCTCCCCTTAAATAGGCCAGCGACGCACACCATTGGTCAAGGCTGCTCACACAAATAAGCACTTAAGTGCGTCTTACCACAATCGCAAGTTTTAAAGGATGAAATTCTTTGTTTTGTTGTTTTGTTTTCTTAAACTTCTCATGAAGTGTTGTTTTTTTTTTACATGTACAAAAAAAATAAATCAAATTAAATCAAATGATGATGATGATGATGATGATTCAGACAACGATGATTATGATTCCATATGACGATTCCAGATGACGATGATGATGATTCCCGATGATGATGAACAAAACGCCAGTCACTTTTCTTCTTGCTGCTGTCCACAAACACCACAAATTCACACAAAAGGAAGGGTCAGAAGAAAGTGTCCCAGTCATGTAAGAAGGATGCACCGTGAGAATAAAACTGTAATCTGTATCAGGTGTAGAAGTTGGGTTTCTCACCTTGCCCATGGTTATAACGCTTCATTTACAAAGTGTTGCTTCGGAGCAGTAGATAGAAATGTTCATTGAATGGGAAGTACAGTATAATTTTGTTATGAAAGCCACTCCTGACCATAACTGAAGCTGCTCCCACTTCAAATGTGCATAATGACCGTATGAAAACATCAGGTTTACCAAGGACTTCAATTTTGTAAAATGTACTCGTAGAGGGAAAAAGTGTACCACTTATTTTAATCAGCTAGACTCAAAATTTCCCTAATAAAGCTGGATATACAAGGTTCCTTTTCTCCCCACATCAATCATATCCCAGTTCTCTCCAAGCAAGTCTTCCAGAAGCCACCAGCTCTCAGCCTCAGTGGAAACTCATTATGTCAACAAGAAATGCAGCTGTGCTCCGCTACCTGAGCCGCTTAGTTGTTTTCTCTATTTGCTGTCAGCGTGGTGACAGTGCAGATGAGGCGTGTGCACTGAAACAAAAAAATCAACCTCCGGAGAATATATGCTTCTGATATTCCGTCTTTTTTTCCTTTTTTCTAAAGCTATAAGGACACCTACACACGTGTGTAGATGTATAATGATGACTTACAAGTTTTGCATAACTGGGAAATGCAGAAATGTCTTTGGGTCAATAGACATGTTAGAATCCTCTGCTGCTCGGGCCTGGCGACAAGTGAAGCACAGTTCATCCTCCAGCCACTATGTGGAACTTTTTTTATGTGTTGAAGCACATCATTTACACATGAAAAACAAGTGGATGGAAAAATGACATCACATCCCAGATGAAGCAGTGTCAAGGCATCTAAAAAGCTCAGCTCAGACAACAAACGTACCTCGAGGAAAGATGCCGCTGCGCTAACTCGGCCATAAAACAGACGTCAGCAAAGCACTATTCCTCATCGACTCACTGTTTTCACTCACTTGTGACTCCAGTGACCTGACTGATCTATTAGAAGTTACAAGGTAGATGTTGATGTTTGTAGTGGAAACAGTGGGGTATTTTATATATACAAAAACCATGTTTAATCTTCCAAACACGTATGCTTTCAGTAGGGATATAGACACTCGTATAAATGAAATGCATAAAAACACCTATTTGATTTGATTCTATCTGAGATATTGCCCGGAACTTCCCTCAGACTACTCACCCCACAAATCTAATCTGGATGAAGAGATAATGAATAGATGGTAGGATGTTTGCAAACAAATGCTATTTGTTTTATCAGCTAGGGATTTTATTTACTTAAACAAATTATCCATGTGAGATTGCTCCAAATGGTCTTTGCATTAGTTGCATATTTCCAATACACCTACTGTATGTTAGATATAAAATGACATCTGCTTTAAATGTATATTGACAAGGCTATCAAACTCAATATCTCTTTAGTTCCTCTTATTTCAATTTTTTAGTTAAGGAAATCCATCATTCACTGACTAAAGCATTCGCAGGAGTTATTTGTCCATCTGGGGGGTGACTGACAACATATACTACTGTCAAGGTTGACATTCCCCCCTGCCTTCAGTTTCTGTCTTGCCCCGCCTGTGTCCCATCTGCTCTGATTGTGTCTGCACCCGTGTCTCGTCATGTCTCGTTATCCCCTCAGTATATCTTGTCTTGTCATTCCTTTGTCCCCTGTCGGTCCGTACTGGTTCTCCCTCCATGTCTCCTCGTCGTTTTTCCTGTTCCTGGTTTTTTGATCCTGCTCTGCAGCGCTTTGTTTTTGCCTTTTGGGAATTAACCCTTTGTTTTTTGAGAACTCCTGCCTCTGGCCTCCCTCTCTCTCCTGCACTTGGGTCCTAGAAAACCACACCCTTAACAACTACGTATGGGGGGGGATACAGGGGGATACAGGTGGACCCAACCCCCCCCCCATGTCCTGGATTGTGGACACAATCTCTGTGTGTCCGACATGTCTATTGACCCAGAGACTACTCTCCACAGACCTCACGTGGATATATGTATGTGTAGGTACTGTTGTTGGTACTCTTGGTTTTCGTATTATAAGCAGAGCTGTCTGGGAGATTTGCGAGGCCCTGTGCGAAATGGCCGGGGGGGCGGCCCTCGCACGCGAGTGTAGCAAGCGTGTGAAATTTTTGGGTCGGATCGGGTGTCTATATGCGCAATTTTAACTCTCCAATTAGAAAAATACTGGATACAAACACATACACACGTTTCATTATGAAGCATTGCATACCTTCCCCTGCCTCATCATCTCTTGCCTCGACGCAGGGCCCCGCGGCTGCTTGAGACCCGGTCGGATCGGTGATTTTTGTAACAAATTTATCAAACGAGCCTTTCAGAGAGGCATTAAACTCTTCAATTTTCTTTAGTTTTTTTCTTTTTTCATTCCCTGATGGAAATTTCCTGAATCTGTCTCGTTCTCTCGACATTGTGTGATAGTTGTGTGACGCAGTTGTATTGAACAACAGACACGCGCAGCTGCGCAGCGACATCAATCAGCAAGCACATCATTGCACATATATTTATTGATATGCACATACTAGTACACATTTAGGTCTGTAATGGAACGTGACTGTTGATATTTATAAGGGAAAGAAGGAAAAAAAACGAAAAAAAAAAAAACGGCCTATAGCGCGAGGCCCTTGGGGCGCGAGGCCCCGTGCGGTCGCATGGTTCGCACACCCCTTGCGGCGGCCCTGATTATAAGTATTTGAGTAGGAGCTACTGTAACAAAATCAAATTCCCCCTCAGCGATCAATAAAGTCATTCTGACTCTTATTGAAGAAATAGGATGTTTTATCCACAACTACCTGAAGAGGAACCATCTGAAAGGATTGCTCTCTTCTTTCAACATGACCAAAATATCACAACTCTTGAAAGACCTCAAATGATCTGTATCTGTAAGATGCAGCTTGAATATATATAAAAAAGTCTTTAAGCTGATTAGCCTGTTCTTAATCTTCTCACCAGACACTGATAGACTCTTAGCTCACTATGTATCCTCCTGCTATGCGAAGGCAATAAAGCAAAGCTTGGTGTATTGACGACTAGAAGCCGATGCTCTCAGTAGCACAGTATGAGCAATATAATCTCTATGCCTAATTTGAATTCTCATTTAAAGCTCAGGCCGAGGCATTAAAGAGTGTTGAATTATTTACAGTCTATACCTCATCAAATGCAGCATTAATGTATTTATTATCCGAGTCCGATGCTTGCTCCTGCACAATTCTCAGGCAGTCGCCACATAAAACATATTATTTGATAAATCAGCCTGCCGAGGCTCTGTGGACTTGTCTTTGGTGTGTTTTATTAATTGTCTCAAACACATAAAACTGTTACAGATGGAATGGCTGTGTGTTGCCAACAGACTCTTGTCTGTCATGTTGTCACTGATTTCAGACAAAGAGCATTATTTAACATAATTTATTGTATGAGTCATGCATAATTAGAGATGTGCAAAAAAGACAAACTAAAAGTTGAAAAATGACCAAATATTTATCATGTTCACCCTTTTGCATCTTTCATAGGACAAAAATCTGTTAATCTACAAAGCAGCATAAATAAAAAGGTTATCCTTTGTAATGTGTAAAGAATTATGAAGTTTCAATCTTCTGCTTTTGTGCCTTTGCAGAGTAAAAGCAGTGGTGCACAGCAGTCTCACCGGCTTGTTTGCAGAAATAAACCATTTTGAAGATTTCTGTTGGCCTTTGGCCATATTCATGCATTTATTTGGAACAACCTGTTTTAATCTGCATTCGTGCATTTCCATAATTATTGTCTTATCTGGGATGTTCTCCAGCTCACCAGCGGAGCTGGGCCTGAGGACATTCTACTACAACAAACTACTAAACATTACTATTACACCTAAAGAAATAAAAAAATAAATAAATCTGGATTCTGCTTTGTTTTCTTTGTCATTTTAAATGAGTGTAGCGATCCTACCTAATTTTTTTAACTTGTTGGGGCACCACCTCTGTTACAAAGGGAAAATAAACAGTATTTATCAATCTCTCATCTGAAAATATGTTCGTTCTAATTTGGATTGGTTTGAGTACATCAAATAAACATCACAACAGATTAATCTAAGGAGTATTAGTGGACGAGAACACGACTTAATAAGGTGATACTTATAGGACAATCTAGACTAATCTGCTTAACCTCAGAATATAGAAGGAATAAACAAAGAGAAGAACGACGGAGGTTTCCTGGCCAAAATATATATATATATCTGATATAAAAATATTTAATGGATTAAAAAGTAACTCCGGCAACTTGCCAAAAATTGATGTTTAACTTAAAAGAAAAGGATATTTTGGCTTCCTTCTGTTGTGAGACACCACCAACGCATCCCAGGGGACCTTAATTTGCCGAGCTGTAGGTTTGTTGAGCCAAAGGAGGAGTTATGCGTCCAGTAGACAAACAGCCGACCCCCGTGGGTTCTCCGAAGTCGGATGTTGATGACCTGGCAACATTGCAGTTGGTCCTGCACCCTTCTGATGGAGGTGGTCTTGGCTAGTCTTTCAATGGTTGATGGGTGGATGTTGTGTAAGGTTCTCGTTGGCCAAACATGTTTAGACCAGAGTTTCTCCTTGCAGTGTGGTGAGCAGCGCGAACCAAAAAAAAAGGCCAAAGATAAAATAAAAACTCAAACCTAGCTTCCAAAATATAGGAGAAATGAAAACTTAAGCAGGTCTCAGAACGATCCTAAAAAGGAATTATTAAAATGAATGAAGTCGGATCTCAACCTAAAAGAAGACAAAAACTTTGACTTTAAAGAGCTGAAACAGAACTAAGTTCAAAATGAATTAAAGCTGCAAGCAGCGATGAACGGGCCCTCGCACCCTTGTGCACGTTCAGGCGTGCTGCAGTGTAAGCGCTTGTATGACTTACATGTAGATTCTTCAGGCCTGGACATTTAGTGGATGACACCAACCACGACTCTCTATATCAAACCATTCAAAAGTTATGGCAGAAAGTAGGAACTATCAGATATCGACCAATCAGATGAAGGGGCGGTGCTAATTTGCAGCAATTATGTTCAAGGACTCAAAACAGAGTCCAATGACACCACCCACGAGTCTTTATGTTAAACCATTCAAAAGTTATTGCAGAAAATCGGAACTATCACATATAGACCAATCAGAAGAAGGGTCGGGGCTAATTTGCACCAATTAAGGTGAAGGAGTCAAAACAGAGTCCGATGACACCACCGAGGACTCTGTATGTCATACCATTCAAAAGTTATGGCAGAAAATAGGATCTATCAAATATAGACTAATCAGAAGAAGGGTCGGGGCTAATTTGCACCAATTAAGGTGAAGGAGTCAAAACCGAGTACGATGACACCACCCACGACTCTGTATGTCAAACCATTCAAAAGTTTTTTTTAATTGTTTTTTTTTTTTTTTTTTTTTAATTTTGCGTCTATCGTCGCCATGGTAACACTTTTGACTGAGAAAAGTAATGCCCATCATCGCAGGATGGAGATGCACATTTTGATGTATAACACACCTGGGTGCACGTTACGGTTCGGGCCGCATTAACTGCCGAAGAAATGGCATAAATTGCACCAAAATTACAATATTTATTCAAAATGGCCTACTTCCTGTTCGGTTTCGGCCATGGCGCCAAGAGACTTTTCTTTAAGTTGCGACATGCTACAGGTGTGTACCGATTTTCGTGCATGTACGCCAAACCGTATTGTGGGGCTTGAGGCACAAAGTTTTCTAGGGGGCGCTGTTGAGCCATTAGGCCACGCCCATTAAACCATTAAATATAACATTTTTGCCAGGCCTGGCTTGTGTGCAAAATTTGGTGACTTTTGGGGCACGTTTAGGGGGGCAAAAAGGCCCTCCTTTCGTCAGAAGAAAGAAAAAAAAAAGAAAGAAAAATTCCTACAGATACAATAGGGCCTTTGCACTGTCAGTGCTCGGGCCCTAAAAACGAGAAAAACTATTCCTACAGATACAATAGGGCCTTCGCACTGTCAGTGCTCGGTCCCTAATAACTGAAGTAGAAAATCAAATAGGTAAAAAAAAAATAGAAAGTTGAAGTTTAAAGTAAAAAAAAATGTAAAGAAAAAAAATTAAAAGAAATAAAAGATTTAAAGAAATTGTAAGATGTTTAAAAGTAAAAAGAAAAGTGACTGAAGTGAGGGAGCCAGCTGAGTTTTGCTTCAGGGAGGGTCAACGTCCACAGGGGCATCAAGCAGCACCTCAGCCAATCCTAGACTGGTAAGAGGTTGTTGTTAACACATTTCAAACTTGTTCATCTCCTCTGTTTCCTTGGAATTAACAAAAAGAAGACAAGGAATCTTACAGACGTCAGCTTATTTACGTCCTCTTAACGCCGACAATTTTTTTAACGCACCATTAACGCGCAGGATAAAAAAAACAAAAAAAACGCGCATTATATAATTTCTGGTGGTCGACGGCACCCGTAGCTTGAGTAAAAGTATGGTGAAATGAAAGATGGAGAATGAAAAGGGACTTTTGAACGGCAAGTTCACTTTCAAAAAGATGCCAGATGCTTCGCTGGAGAAGACTGAAGTTATTTGCATGTCGATTTGAAATGAATTACCATCGAAGTATGTCGAGTCTCAAATACCACTTGCAAGCCAAATACACGACCGATGCAGAGAGGGCCCACCCCGTCAAAAGCAGACAACGCTGGATAGATGTGAGCAGTGGCGATTTCTGGGGGTGGCCTGGGCCACCCCTGAAATCTCATTGGCCACCCTGTGGCCACCCCCAGACCTGATTGGTAGTTCATGAAGTTCATCAACACAATAACCTAGTTTTTTTTCTTCTCCTTCTTCCCAAACAAGAGGACACGCCTGTCAATCAATGACAGCTCAGGTGATTGGTTGATTTAGAGCTAACTGACCCAGGGCCAGTTTTACATTTCTAAGTATTATAGTAATGGTCGGACTGAGACTGTGAGCTGATCTGGGGTCAGCAGCGTCAGGTACTGATAGCAAGGCAGACGGGCAGAAGGTGCTAGTCGACCAGACGGTGACAACCAGCCGACGTGAATTGATCATCAAAAAACGGAGAGGTATGTTCATCTAACGCTGAATTTTCCCGAATTTCCACCTGAATGTGAAAACGTTCATGTAGCATGCTAACAGCAGCTAGCTAGACCCTGCACCGTTTTTTTTTTACCATTTTTTATATGTTGATAGTGTGGTACACTCAAAAATATGTGATGACTTTATGTTTATTTTTGATTATATTTAATCTTACATTTGTAAGGAGACAAAGTATTAGTCCATGAGAAAATAGAGCGGAACCCAGTGTGCCTCGGTGCATGTGTGTGCCCAGATGGCGGAGGTGAGGGACGTCTCCCCCTCCCCTCAGAGAAATCTAAACGTGTCGTTCATGTCTTAATTTCTCCGGACATTTAATCTGTTTTTCAGGACAGTATATGGTGAAAATGGCAAAACAAGTGCCTCTTAAAGCTAAATTTAATGTAGCGCGAGTGTGATGAGTTTTGGTGGCATAATTAAGTGTTTTATACGGAGTTTAAAAGAGCGCGAGTGTAGAGCTGTGCATGACGTCACCACTAGAAAAACATTTTGCGCTGTGTGAGAAGCACCACATAAGTGTGTATATTGTTTTGTTATATTTTGGTTTCTAGGGCCCTGAACACCTGACAGATCTTTGGTTCAGTGTTATTTCAGTTTGTAAGATGTTTATAAGATCCGTAGATGTTCTCATTTGATGAGAAATTGGTTAAAGTTTAAACAGTAACTTCTCAGCCTGGTGAAATTGGATCAAGAGAGAGGTTGATACTGTATTTTGAGTTCATAAGCATTCCCTATGTGATGTGTTAAGTGTTTTGGGATGAGAACAGTCATCTATCAGTCATTTAAACAGTTAGCCTCACACTGATGGACTTATTTTGATGATTATTTGCAGATCTCTCCCAGTCCACAGCAGCAGGTCCAACACAGCCTCGCCTGAAGGTATTTCCTCGGACCCTGCAACAGGAACAGGTGCTTCCAGAGAAACTGGTACCAACAGTATCCATGGCTTGAATATTCCCAAAGCCAAGACACATCAACTGTGCAGTGCAATTCAAAAGCAAGTGCTTATTGGGAACCTCTTATTGTTCTTGACTTTAAAGGTTTATAGAAGAGTGTGTTGTTGTACATAGTGTATTTTTATCATATTGTGTTTGAATTATTTATCATTTATTTAAATATTCAAAGGAATCATTACTTTTGACCTGTATCATTTTTTTAATGATTATACATTATACCTGATATTATTGGCAGATTGATTTTGTTAAGGACTGTGGCAGGGTGGAGGAGCTGCAGCCACTCAGGTGATGGGTCACGGGTGTGGCCCATCAACCTCTCCACCCTGCCAGCCTTGATAAGGCAGGGCTGGACAGCAGCAAGGGGGCTGCGGAGAAGGTGCTTGTGCACGTGTGGCGGTGTGTTCTGGTAAATAAAACGTTCTTGCACATAACTCCGTGTCCTCTCTATCCTGTCGGTCGGGCCCCCGTAGCACTCGCCGTGCTACACTGGCGTCCAACGTGGCGGGACCCACGGAGCGGCCCACCCCCGTCCAACGCCTGAGGTTCGCCGCGGCAGCGACGGCGGCGCTGCAGCCGACCAGCCAGGAGGCAGTGGCTGCAGGCCGCAAGGCGACGGCTCCTGAGACGGTGGCGGCTGCGGAGGCGGCTTCGGAGGCAGCGCCAGCGACGGCGGGACCCGCGGAGACCGTTCCCGCGGGTCGGCCCGACGGCGAGGGCGGCCTTCCAACCCAGGAAGGCCCGGGGGCGCAGACGGCGGTTCCGGGCTTCCTCTCCCACTCCGAGGGGGGCGGGGGGGGAGTAGGCTCGGCCGGTTGGACCCCGGCCTGAGTTTGACGATGGGGGTATGTGGCAGGGTGGAGGAGCTGCAGCCACTCAGGTGATGGGTCACAGGTGTGGCCCATCAACCTCTCCACCCTGCCAGCCTTGACAAGGCAGGGCTGGACAGCAGCAAGGGGCTGCGGAGAAGGTGCTTGGGCACGTGTGAGAGTGGTTGGTGACAATAAAGGGTTCTGCACGAAAACTCTGTGTCCTCTCTATCCTGTCGGTCGGGCCCCGTAGCACTCGCCGTGCTACAAGGACTTTAATGTTCTACAATGAGAATGGCTCTGAAAATGTGTAACTACCATAATAGGTTGAAATGGAAGAGGAATAGAAAACTGTCAAATGTCAAAACAACAGTCTGACAATTCAATGAATGCTAACATGAGTTCTAGAATTCAGTTATTATACATATGTGTAGATGTTGATGCAAAGCAATGCGATATTTACACATTTTGATCACATGCCATTCATAAAGGTTCTCCCGGTATGGCCACCCCAGTCTGGCTCTGTGTCCCATCTTGGCCACCCCAGTAAAAATGTCCTGGATACGCCACTGGATGTTAGGGAAGGAGGCAGGGTTCCTCACCTGAATACATTAGATGAGCAAAGAGAGATCTGTTCCAAAGAATCTGAAGTATTAGCTAATTATAGCCCAACTGCACTTTATAGGTTGAATTACACTCCCTGCTGTTACATGTGCACTTTATTTGTTTGTGATTTATTTTTTGTATCACCCTGCTTTGATCCCACTTAGGAGAAGGGTAATAGAGAAAGGTTAACAGTATTAAAAACAAAAAAAATATACCTTAAGGTAATTTAGAACAGTAAAAAATGTGAATAAATGTGCGATTAATATGTGATTAATCGCAAGTTAACTATGGACAACATGCGATTAATCGCATTTAAAAAAAATAATCGTTTGACAGCCCTAATATATATATGGACGCTTTTTACTTCCTTACTGTTAGTATGCATCATGTAGCTCATAGTTACACATACGGTATTGTTTGCAGTGGTCTTGTGACTTAATAAAGAAAAGAGATAACATTTCACAAAAAGAAAGAAAAAGAGAAAATCAATGACATCAATCGTTGAGCCATGGTGGGAAAATGGAAATATTGTTAATAATTTAAAAAAAAGAACCCTGAAAAACCCCTATATTGAACAGTTCCTCCCTTTGTGTGAAGTTGCTTAAAAGGGTCATGTGTATTCCACGCTCCTTGCTTGGAAATTGCCATCTGTAATTCAGGAGGTCATCCAACAGGCCAGGATCCCTACATGGCGCTAGCAATATTTTGGGAATTTGCTGTCAAGCCCAGCTTTTGTGAAACAGTCTTCAATGTGAATCTGATAACCAGTCTGATACTACTAGCTTAGCATGGTTGGTTTGAAGTGGATTTGGATACACCAAATCCTTAGTGACAAGATTAACTAATATCTCCAATTTTTTCTTCTTATTTACATGTTGTGACTTGTAAGTAATGGCTACCCTGTGTGGAAGCAGTTACTTAAAATGAGATGATCTCATAAACAGAGACAAAGAGCTTTATTTTGGCAAGTAACACTACCTGAGCAGCGCCGCCGCCGGATCAGAGCAACAGTGAGAGAAGACAACGGCTGTTTCTGAATTCCAAATATACCAAGTTTGGACTTGTGTAGTTTGTACTTGGCCAGTACGACTTAGGAAAGCATACTGTACGTTGGAGGACACGAGGACATGTCAGTTTTTCTGCAATTTGAACATCAGTGTACTTGTGTACATCACAGCTCAGCTCACACTTAAATTTGGTATTAAAATAAACACCCTTATCATTAATACAACTGAGAATGGACCATATATTGCTTTCATAACCATTACTTTATACAATGTGGGTTGTTTTTTTTTTTTTAAAGATTTTTGTGGGACTAGTGGCCTTTATTGGAAAAGTAGGCAGATAGGAAATGAGTAGAGAGAATGGGGAAGACACGCAGCAAAGAGCGCCAGGCTGGGACTCGAACCTGCCTGCAAGAGGGCATCTATAAATCTGTAGCCTCTGTAAATGGCATCAACCCAACCCACTGAGCTATCGAGGAACCCATGAAATGTCTTTTTAATGGGTTGTTGTTTACAACAACCCATGTTTACAACAATGTTTACAACCTTTGAGATATTGAAGCCAAATTGTCTCATTCTATCCTATGGGGCTTGTTACCATGGCAACAAAACATATGCATTTTTATGGGCAGTAGGGCATACCCATATCAAAATTTCCTGAAATTTTCTAGTTAGGGCCCGAGCACTTACAGTGCCAAGGCCCTATTGTATCTGTAGGAATTTTTATTATTCTTTCTTCTGACGAAAGGAGGGCCTTTTTGCCCCCCTAAACGTGCCCCAAAAGTCACCAAATTTTGCACGCAAGCCAGGCCTGGCAATAAATTTGATATTTAATGGTTTGCATTAATGGGCGTGGCAAAATGGCTCAACAGCGCCCCCTAGAAAACTTTGTGCCTTAAGCCCCACAATACAGTTTGACGTACATGCATGAAAATCGGTACACACCTGTATCATGTCGCAACTTAAAGGGGACCTATTATGAAAAACATGTTTTTTCTTGTTTTAACATATATAAAGTGGTCTCCCCTCACCCTGCCAGCAGAGGGGAGACGAAATCCCATGAATTTCTGCAAGGTCTGTGACCCCCGCCCGACAGAATCCCCCAGTGTCACGTGATTTTTTTTGAGCCTATGGGGACGTCACCATAGGCGCAGAGGTTCGGCCTCCGCTGCTGAAACCACGCCAACAACCAGCTCTCTCCGCCGGCTGGAGCTCCACCATTGTTTAGAAGCGGTGGCTGTTTGAACAGCGAGGGAGAGTAGAAATAAGATTTTGCATCGACATTTACCCTCATAAAAGGATCAGTTCCCACAGCACGGACCCGGCAACTGCACACGAGTCAGCGGTAAGTTCCTTTTTTTTTAATGTTATTTATGTTTGTATGATCTTTGCATGGGCTAAGTATTTAGCTTAGCTCCGGAGCCCCGGCGACGCATACGGAGCTGCCGGAGCTGCTCACGGATAGGCCCGGCTCCAGTGTTCCCTAAAGCTGGGCATACACTGTGCAATATTTTAAATCGTATGAGACTGCCCCATCTCACATTGCACGACTAGATCGCGGAGTTCAAAAGTTCACACTCCACGATTTATGGTCTCACACTGTACGAGCCGATGCTCGGATGCGACCCGTCTGCTCACACTATACGATCATAATCCTCCCGTCGGACCTCTGTGTACTGGAACTCGAGGCCGGTTTTGGGGCAGGGGTGGGCTGTTCCCACACCCAAACGTACGTCCTGCCCACCCGATCAAAGGTTATGGGGATCCTTTATTTTTTTTATATATATATATATATATATATATATATATATATATATATATATATATATATATAAAAAAAATCCCCAAATACCTGTACCGTTTCTGATCGGGTGGGCACTGCGCATCATTTTTAGACACAAAAAAGAACGCATACCGCAAAAGTTGTGTCTCGGCGGAGGAACCCGGCGTCCCAGCAAAATGAGAAGAGAAAAAAGAGGTTTTCCGAACAGCAGACACGCCTACGGCGTAGGGTACGCATCAATTTAACGCAGAACCGTAAATCAGGCTTTAAAGGGGACATATTATGAAAAACACGTTTTTTCTTGTTTTAACATATATAAAGTGGTCTCCCCTCACCCTGCCAGCACAGGGGAGACAAAATACCATGAAATTCTGCAGGGTCTCTGACCCCCACCTTACAGAGTCCCCCAGTGTCACGTGACCCTTTTTTGAGCCATTCTGAATCTGCGCCTATGGTGACGTCACCATAGGCGCTCATTTCCATAGGTTCAGCCTCCGCTGCTGAAACCACGCCCACAACCAGCTCTCTCCCCGGCTGGAGCGGCGCTTCCTTGAGCCAGTCGGACGCTGCGCCGCGGCACCGAGGATCCAGGTTATATCATCCAGGTTCCCGGGTGGTTTGGGAGCTGGGCCCTTGGGGGTCTGTCCCAGGCTGGACCAGCTTCACCCTCCGAGATTTTCAGCGAAATCTGTCGGTTTGATCACCGGTAACGGCCGATGCGCCGCGGATGCGCTCCGGAGCCGATCTGTGCGCCCGCCGTGCGGTTGCGGCACCCGTCGCGCAGCATCCGCCGGGCAGATCCGGCTGAAATTCCGCTGGTCGGTCCCCGGGAGTCCCTGCTACCAGTCCAGGCCGGTTCCTGCGGTCCCGGCCGGTCGGAACCGGTCAGATTCCCTGGTTAAAGTAGCGGTGATGCGCGCTGCTCCACTTCCTGGTTCCCAAAGCCAGGTCCGTCCGACTAAATTGTCCAGGTTCCCAGCCGCTTTGGGAGCAGGGATTTCTGGGGTCCGTCCCAGGCTGGACCAGCTTCACCCTCCGAGATTTTCAGCAAAATCTGTCGGTTTGATCCCCGGTAACGGGCGATGCGCCCCGGAGCCATGCTGGGCGCCCGGCGTGGCTCCAGAGCAGCGTTCAGCATCCGCCGGGCAGACCTGGCTGAAATAGTGCATAAATGTTATTTATATACAACTCATATTTTATTTTTTTAACAATAAAGTTGCCATTTGTGAAAATTCAGTGTTGTGATAATTTACAGGCTCGGGCTGCTCTGGCGGAGCGAGGTTTATCCTCCTCCCCTGCTACACGTCATTCAGGGAGCCAATCAGCACAGAGCCTCATTATCATACCCCCCCCTTCCCTAAAAATGGAGCACAAAAAAGGGGTTAGAAGCGGTAAAACTAGTGACAGGGCCCACAGGCTGGATTTATGATTTATGTAGAAAAAACAAGCTTTAGATTGTTTTTAAGACATTCAAGGCCTGTTTAAAATATACATTAAATGCCATAATAGGTCTCCTTTAAGATCCGTTTACAGCGTGTAACTGAATGAGAGCGTCCGACTATCACGTCGAGCTGCGTGACATCGGACGCTCTCTGTCCACACTTAAACTGTTAAACTTGCGGCCAGTTAGGACAGTCTAATCAAAAAAAATAAAGCCATGGAATTGATTTTGTCGCAGAAGCTTCTCGCATGGGACATGTTTTGTGTACGACGCAGCCGGCTGCTCTGGCCAGAGCGATGCTTATTCTCCTCCCCTCCTACACGTCATTCAAGCAGCCAATCAGCACAGAGCCTCATTATCATAGCCCCCCCCGCCCTTAAAATGAAGCACAGAAAAAGGCTTTAGAAGCGGTAAAACTAGAGACAGGGCACACAGGCTGGATTTCTGATTTATGTAGAAAAAACAAGCTTTAGATTGTTTTTAAGACATTCAAGGCCTGTTTAAAATATACATTAAATGCCATAATATGTCCCCTTTAAAGAAAAGTCTGTTGGCGCCATGGCCGAAACCGAACAGGAGGTCGGCCATTTTGAATTAATCGTGTCATTTTGGCAAAATTTATGCCATTTCTTCAGCCGCTTCAGAGCCCAAACCGTAACATGCACCCAAGTGTGTTATACATCAAAATGTGCGCCTCCATCCTGCGACGACGCGCATTACTTTTCTCTTTCAAAAGCGTTACCGTGGCGACGCTAGACGTGAAAAAGCGCCCCCCCCCCTCATCTGATTGGTCCATATTTGATTGTTCCCCAAAAGTCACCAAATTTTGCACGCAAGCCAGGCCTGGCGATAAATTTGATATTTCATGGTTTGCATTAATGGGCGTGGCAAGATGGCTCAACAGCACCCTCTAGAATACTTTTCTCTGCCATAACTTTTTAATGGTTTGACATAAAGACTCGTGGGTGGTGTCATCGGACTCGGTATTGTGTACTTGACCTTCATTGCCCTGAATTAGCCCCGCCCCTTCTTCTGATTGGTCAATATTTGATAGTCCCTATTTTCTGCCATAATTTTTGAATGGTTTGACATAGAAAGTTGTGGGTGGTGTCATTTCTGATATGCTTATGGGGAGCGGTGGCCATGAGTGCGAGGGCCCGTTTATCGCTGCTTGCAGCTTTAATTATTATTATTATTATTAGTTTATTTTTTAAGCACAATTAAACAACAAGGCAAAATGCTTTACAGAGACATTAAAATATCACAGTTTAAACAGAAAAAAACATTAAAATAAAACAAAAACTAAATGTATCCAGACTCAATCTGGATGGGACCCAAGTAGATGTTACAACATTTAACCCTGAGGGAGTCTAACCCAATCATGATCATGATCGGACTCCAACTCTCCTAATATAATAAAAGAGAAGCATTAAACCAAATGACTGATAGTGGTCAGTTCAGATGCTATGAATGGTTAGGAAATTAAGGACAAAGTGAAACTCCTGCTGGACCCGTTAAATATCCAGTTTTTTGGAGACCCTTCTGCATATTGATTTGGTATTAGTTTTACATCCAGTGCAACTTGTGACACAACCCTCCGCATTAATACATCACCAAAGAAAACTGTATTTGATTCTTGGTCCCAACCTTTTCTGATTGACGCCTACAGAAATGAAATTTCCACTCCGATGTTACTAAAGAATGTTAACTCAAAGAATATTTAAAAAACAAAATCATCAAAAAAGACAGCTGTGATGAAGCACTGTTAGTTGTTTACATTTTACGCCACATCTCAGAACAAGTTCTGTGATGTGAAGAAGCGAGCGGGCTGGTATGTGTTTAGAAAAATGTACTGAATTTAAAATAGAACTAAAGGCAATATTCAGGGATTAATTCCCGTGGTATGCAGGATTGTTGCCACCCACCATAATGACTGTCTATATTCAGCTCTAAATGAAAAAGACGCAGGGAGAAGCTCGCAAAATTGGCAAGGTCTGAAAATATTTAAAATCATTTTTGTTAATTCTGTAGTTAGTAAAGGTAATTCATATTGAAGCAAATATGATCCTTGCCCAAAACCCAAGTTCCTCCCAAAACACAGTAAATCAGTATGCAGGCCGTCCCCTGTTCAGCTGCAAAAGCAGGCAGTGGGCGAGGGTTGCAGCTCCCTGCTACATAGGTAAGCTTCGTCCTCGGACTCTTCCAGGTCAACCCAAAAATGTTTGCAGTGCTTTATTAGTGAGTCAACAAGACGTGTTATCTTTAAAACAAGCAGGGTGATACTCTGTAAGCTCTTTAACAGCTCAGATGCCAAGTTCAGTAAAAGTACTTTGCGCTCCGCAGATAAAGTGGTGACAGCTAGCCCTTAATGCCAAATGTGTGGCTTTATATAATTTTACCATATACTTTCACTTTCACATTCACTTCGAAGAGGAAAACCTGATGTTGCACCCTGGCTACAGGGAGTTTTGGAAGGACTGTGGCAGTGAAACATTTAAGACTATAGCTATGCTTCTTAAATAGTTTTAAATTAAAGAAAACCAGATGTTTGCTGATAAAAAATAATCAGTAGAAAACTTCAGTGCTTCCCAAAATTTTAGTCATGAAAATAGAGAAGATACAGATGTTATCCTAGATATCATAACACACACACACACACACACACACACACACACACACACACACACACACACACACACACACACACACACACACACACACACACACACAGACAAAATATTGACGAAAATGTCTTGCTGTGTGTAGAATTGCTAAATGTCATCCATACATCATGTTGCTGAGAGCACAGGTGACTTGCTCATTTCTTTTACTTTGTCTTATCTCTTAACTTGTATTTTGGGCTACTACAGTCGTGTCATTGTCTGTGGGATTCTGAACAGAATAAAAGATCAGAAAAATACCATTTAGGGGGAACGGTGGCGCAGCTGGTAGTGCAGCCGTCTCACAGCAAGAAGGTCCTGGGTAAGTTCCCCCATGACTTCAGGGCCCACACCCTGGGTGGGGCTGGCGAAAGGGCCTTTCTGTGTGGAGTTTGCATGTTCTCCCCGTGTTCCCTTGGGTAGCAATGTGAGCTACTCTCACAAAAACATGCAACAGTCCTGGGCTATACATGCCCCCTCTGGCCAACCGGGGCGCCAGATGGGGTGGGGAGGATCCGGCCGGAATAACGTGATCCTTGCACGCGCCACGTCCGGCCGGAGAAGCCCCACCCTGTCTGGTGAAAAGATGCGGCCTGCTCCGTCCTCAGGTTAAGGAGGAGACCTGAGCTCAGTGCAGGGCCCTCCCGGGGTTGGTAGAGGATGGTAGTGCCCAGGGGCCTCATTTATAAAGCTTGCTTGCGCACAAAACAGGGCTTGAAAGATGCGCAAGCCACCTTCTACGCAAAGGTTGAGATTTAAAATGAAAAAACTAACCGAAAAATGTGCGTATCTCTACGCCAACCCTGACCCTCCCGTAAGAACATACTTAAGATATGGGGAACTGGCGACGCAGGCGGTGAGGTGGTGAAATTAAGCCATATTCATGTCATACTATTAATAATGTCATCACATATCAGACTTATAATATAATAGCGCTGATCGTTCTGTGTGTGAAGCACAGCGTCAGTCAGGACTCTGCTGCTGCTGCAGCCGCGGTGCAGGACACGCCGGGAACCTCCTCGTCACCCACCGCTTCCAACCGTAGAGTGACTGAGGACAGAACAAATGAGGGGCTCCGTAAAGGCTCTACTGAGCCCCTAAAGGGACACAGATTTTTTTTATATATATATATAATGAGTTTTATGTGCACGTGAAACCTTTACGCGCGGACGTAAGGTTCCGCATTAAAACGACGCAGAGCCTACGCCGTAGGGTACACAGCGACGCGCACCTACGCCGTAGGCTCTGCGTTGGTGTGACGTGGAACCATAAATCAGCCTTGAGCAGCACTGAGGGGAGAGGGGATGGGAGGAGGGGGAGCGGGGCTGTCGTCCCGTCTTCGCATCGCCTTCGCACAGGGTGTGTTGATGATTTGCAATTACAGGCTGAGCCTACCGTTAGTTTTTAAACTGTAAAAATTGGGGGGGACAAAAACATGATTTTGAAAAGTGGGGGGGACATGTCCCCCCTGTCCCGAGTGGAAATTACGCCGTAGCACTCACGGCGTTTAGCGCAGCAACGGCGTGCTGCCACTCACTCGCTTTATTTTATACTATTTATATACTTTTTCTACTTTTACTGTGACCTCCAAATAATGTTGTTTTCCTGTCCTTCACCTCATCCACATCTCGATCTCAGTCTCCGTGAAATTCAGTGGCACGGTGGCTCGCCACGTCTCATTCATCCTGACGCCCAAACAGGCTGCAGGAAGCCGCTGCGCATGCTCAGCAGGCTCATTCATATGCAAATACTACTTTGCATTGCCCATTTATGGTATGAAGTGGGCGTGTAGAGGGCGGGATATGAGGCAAATTCACCTGCGCAACCTTCCAGCTGGACTGTGATTTATAAAGCAAACATTGCGTGCAAGTGTGCGTGCATGCGGTTTTATAAATCCAGATTTTTTTTTGCGCCCACCATTTTCGGCTTTTGGGTTTACGTGCACTTTTAGTATGAATCCTACACACTGACGACTCAATCAAATTCAAGGATAGGCCATTTTGCATAGGTCCCATCAAGGTTCTTTGGTTCCCCAAACAGAGAACCTTGTTGAGACCCTGTTGGGAACATTCTTCTAAGGATTCTGACATTTTCAGAATCAGACTGTACAACCAGGCCTGCTCTCAGTAGCTAACGGACAATAACACGTGCAATAACAAGATGTGCAATAACCATATGTGCAATATCTATGCAATATCTACTTGTGTCTACTTCACACTCATTCTATCTGCTTTTTTTCCACTGTTTTCTCTTTCGCACTACTTTTATTTCCATTGCAATGTATATATTGTCTATATCTTGTAATTATATATATTTTTTACTTTTTTACCCCCTTCCCTGCATGTGTGTGTTAAGTGTACTGCTGCTAATAAGTGAGTTTCCCCATTGAGGGAGAAATAAAGGATTATCTTATCTTATCTTATTATCTTATCTTATCTTGAGGAACACACGGACTCACACAATAATTTATGGTATTTCATCCACATCCACAATGCTCAAGCAAACCTTGGAACCTTTTTCCTTTTAGAGATCAAAGATTTCTTCGATGAGCCGTCACATTGACACGATGACAGTAACTGAAGTGTACCGAGGTGAAACTTTTACGTTTCCTGTACCAGTTCCACCTGACGTGCATCTCCAGTATTATAACTATGCACTCACTTTTTATCAATGTCTCTGTGTCACTTTGTTATCACATCTCCTGTGTTTCATGATATCGGTGTTCCTGGAACTCGCTAACCAGCTTCCTCTCTGACAGCATGTAGTCTGGCTGATTCTTTCTCTCCTCCAACACAGATCACATCGTCCCCCCGGGGTGATGGAATTTTCACTATTCTCCAACTACTTTGTCACGCTCGAGTCTGTTTGGCAAATGTCACGTATTTTGTAATAATATGTAGCAGGCTCCATCTGAGGATATCGTTCCAATGGCTGGTTCTATCTCTCAGTTATCCATTGTGACTTTTACTCTACAGTCTTAACCCCAAACACCAGCTATAACATATTCTAGTACAACCCTAAATAAAAAAAAAGGTGGGACCATGTGGAAAATCCAACTACATAAATAAGGCAATGATTCTTAAATTTACCTTTACTTTAATTTCTTTGACAGTAAGATTTTTCATGGCTACAGAAATTATCTCTGATCACTCAGGTGACACTTTCTTTTAATATTTGCTTGGGGGTCGTGTTCTGGGTCTCTGAAAAGTGCCAAGAGACTAATTGTATTGTTATATCGAAAAAGCTACTTAAAAAAAAAAACACACACATAAAAGAAGCTTCACGTTAATATAATCCATAGGTGACATTCACATCTCTGGGCTCGGAGGCCTCTTAGATGGACGTTTTTGAGAGAAATGGGTACCAGACCGGTATCAGCCACTGGCCCAAAAGCTGGGCTCTTAATGGTCTGGGGTTGTTTCTGTACCACTGGACTACTTGTTGGTAAACTACACATGAGGGCAGGATTAAAGCACCCAGCGGTGCATGCATTTATGGAGAACACGTGGCTCCGGGACTGGCCTGCCTGCAGTCCAGACTTGAAACTACATTTGTGGCAATGAGCCCATTCCGTTGCACATCTCAAGGCTTTTTTTTTTAAACTATTTTGCAGGAAGAAGAGGATAAATGTAAACTTAAACCCTTCATTACTTGCATTGTTCATGCAATGTGGTAAAGGCAATGCAAGGGTTCAATATGTTGTAGCCCTGAAAAAAAGAAAATATGTGCCCATACTGTCTGCAAAGAAATACATGTCAAATTATTTATATATATATATATATATATATATATATATATATATATATATTAATTGATTGATTTTATTAACATGCCCGGGTATTTAAATGCCGTCTTCAGAGTCAACAATGCATAAACATACGTTTCTATAACCTCCATGAAGAAACTAAAGACCATAAATACCATCTCGGTCCGGAATTTGACTTCCCTCGTCAGGCGTTTGAAGCTGTGGAGGTGAAGAGCGGGGATGAAATGTTGAGCGGTATCAATAATGGAAAACAGAAAGAAGACCAATGAAATGTGGGTTAGGGTAAAGAGCAAGCCCAAAAAATAAATCACAGACAGAGATTGAGAGAAAAAAGACTGACAGCACCAGCGACTGAAGACGGAGAGCCTGAGCAGCTGTCTGGCACTCAGCGGGAGTCTGGATGCGTAAACAGTCAGAGTCTCCATCACAGGGACAGAAATGCTTCAACTACAGCAAGCATTCCTTCCAACGCCCCGTAATCTGGCAGCCTGTCAGCTCATCACACTTGCCTATATATAGTTGTGAACTTTTTCATCTAAAACAGCTGAAGAAGAATCAACAGAGAGCCTTTGTTCCCTAAGTGGAGGTTTAAAGTGTTTTTGGGATGGTGTGTTTTAGATGTTTGGAGTTTTGTTGGACAGCTGTGTAGTTCTTAAACTTAATCCAGAAGAGAACTGGAACACCTCGACCCTCATGTGGATCTGCCAAGTGTGGCACTTGTACTTATAACATTGCAAAAGAAAAAGTATAGGCTATGAAGATCTAGGTTCTGAGGAGCAAGAAAGAATATAATGTATAGTAAACAACTGACAATTGTATTGTAGCAACACAAAACAAAATATGATCACACTTACAGTGACTGAAAAAAAAGAATAAATAACCCAAAATAAAATAGAGCTCTTTTCTTAAAAAAATAAAAATAAAATAAAAAATTCCCTTCTGGATTTTTCCAGTTCTTATTTTACTGGTAAATGTTCTTTTGGAGTTTCTTGTTCTTTTCCGTGTCTCTTATGTATGTACACTACCCGGGTAGGTATAATGCCACTTTTCCACTAGTCTCGCCTCAGTCCGGCGCGCCTCGACGCGGCTCCACCCGTGTGTTTTTGCACAGCCAGATGAGAAGTGGGGGGGGTTGGGGTGAATCTGCTGTGATGTACTCGATTGCGCAACACCTTTGTTTGTGTCGGCGCAGATGAGAAAATCAGCTGGAGCCGCGAGCGGCTAAGAAAAAAACAGCCCGTCTACATCCCTTTATTAATTTTCTCGACAGCCACCAGGTTTATGAACATCTGCACCTCAGAGTTGGATCACCAAACAGACATTTGTGCTGTATAATAAAATCGCTGTGAGCCGCGAGTCGCCTCGCGCTGACTCCCGCTTCCTGATTCAAACGTCTGACAGTCTCGCCCCCCGACCAATCGGTGGCGAGGAGGGTGGTGACCTCAGAAATAGTCCCGGCTCAGCCCTGATAGAACCTCGCTAGAATGGTTACAGAAAAATGTATCGGCTTGGAGCGGCTCTACCCGTCTCAGCCCTAGTGCAAAAGGGCAAAACGGGGCCGTGGCGGGTAGAACCGAGGTGAAGCGGGACTAATGTAAAAGGGCCATAAGTGTACCTGTGTTACGGTATTTCCTTAGCTGGGTCTACTGGCAGGAACCTCCAACGCATCGTCCGTGGGTCTGACTCGCCATCACATCTGAAGTCTTCTCTCATGCAATAGAAGGGGGTCTCAAAAAACTAGTCTGCAAATATTGTGCAGAAAAAAACTAATAAAAATTACTTAAATCTTCTTAAGTGCATTTCAAATCATAAAAAATTAAATGTCAGGTTCAACTGTTACCTGAAGTTTACATTTTTAACTTATAATAATCACAGCATTAAATCATTTTTTAACATTCTTTTTTAGACATGAATAGAACATTCATCTTTTAACTTGTACTCATTCTTTAAGCACATCCAATATGAAATTATGTGAACATACAGTATTTTACCAACATTACGAAATTAACAAGTTCCAAAATACTCCGACTGGTTTTAACCGACATTCTACCACGTTATAGGATGCTAATATGAGCAACTTGCTAAGTAACGGCCGTCCTAACCGACTGCCACGCAAGGTGTTCACTTAGTAATTAATTCACTCACCGGAATTCTGTCAATTTAGGTGATTTCTTTCAGCAATACTGCACCATGCAGCACTCCCTCCCGCACTCTTTATCGTCTCTTCTATCCTTTTTTCCTTTATAATTTCACCTGCACTCATTTCACCTTCCCTTTCACATGCATTGGACACTCTCCTTTTTTCCTTTCTCCCGCGTGCTGTTAATTACAAGACACAGCAGCGGAGGGCGGGATCTGCCGTTCCAACGGGTGCTGCCGAGGATCAAAAAGAATGACTCGCGCAGCGTTAACCCCTTAGTGACCATACACTTTTAGTGTGTGGGTTACACAAGCATAGAGGCAGAGGTAAGAGCTGCGATTGGCTTTGATTTAATCTGAAATGCAGTCAGATTCTCCTGTTGCCGACTTCGGTTTTATTTATTTAATCTAGAGAGGATCAAAACGTGATTTAAAAGCTCAAGCATATTAAATAATGATTATTTTTTGTTTTCACATTTAACTAATTGTACAATATGATTGACTTAATGTTGTTATTAACTTGCAGCATTCTGAGAAACTAAGTCATATAGCAACATAGTACATGTGAGTATAGGTTGTTCTGAGACCCCTAATGATGCTGGCTT